>NC_139014.1:31479244-31586744 GCF_964374135.1 Grampus griseus | reverse complement strand
CCACAACAGTGAGAGGCCCGCGTACCGCAAAAAAAAAAAAAAAAGTTATGTGTGTTCTGACTGCTCCACTGACCCATGTCTCTCTCCCTCTCCTTAGACCTCCCTATTCCCTGAGACACAACGATATTGAAATTAGGCCAATTAATAACCCCACAATGGCCTCTAAGTGTTCAAGTGAAAGGAAGAGTTGCACATCTCTCACTTTAAATCAAAAGCTATAAAGGATTATGTTCAGTGAGAAAGGCATGTTGAAAGTCAAGATAGGCCAAAAGCTAGGCCTCTTGCTCTAAACGGTTAGCCAAGTTGTGAATGCAAAGGAAAAGTTCTTGAAGGAAATTAAAAGTGCTATTCCAGTAAACACATGAATGATAAGAAAGCAAAACAGCTGTATTGCTGATACGGAAAAAGTTTTAGCCGTCTGGAGAGAAGATCAAACCAGCCACAACATTTCCTTAAGCCAAAGCCTAATCCGGAGCAAGGCCCTAACTCTCTTCAATTCTGTGCAGTCTGAGAGAGGTGAGGAAAATTCAGAAAAGTTTGAAGCTAGCAGAGGATTGTTCATGAGGTTTAAGGAAAGAAGCTATCTCATAACATTGAAGTGCAAGGTGAAGAAGCCAGTACTGATGTAGAAGCTGCAGCAAGTTATCCAGAAGATTTAGCTAAGATCATTCATGAAGGTGGCTATGCTAAACAACAGATTTTCCATGTAAATGAAACAACCTTTGATTAGAATAAGATACCATCTAGGACTTTTATAGCTAGAGAGGAGAAGTCAGTGCCTGGCTTCAAAGCTTCAAAGCACAGGCTGATTCTTGTTCGTGGCTAATGCAAGCTGGTGACTGTAAGTTAAAGCCAATGCTCATTTACCATTCTGAAAGTCCTAGGGCCCTTAAAAATTATTGCTAAATCTATTCTGCCTGTGCTCTATAAATGGAATAACAAAGCTTGGATGACAGCACATCTGTTTACAACATGGGTTACTGAATATTTTAAGCCCACTGTTGAGACCTATTGTTCGGGGAAAAAAATAAAAAAGATTTCTTTCAAAATATTACTGCTCACTAACAATGCACCTTGTCATCCAAAAGTTCTGATGAAGATGTACAATGAGACTTTTGTTGTTTTCATGCCTGCTAACACAGCATCCATTCTGCAGCCCATGGATCAAGGAGTAAATTCCCCTTTCAAGTCTTATTGTTTAAGAAACACATTTTGTAAGGCTATCGCTTTATTTCTATAGCCATAGGTAGTGATTCCTTTGGTGGATCTGGGCAAACTACATTGAAAATCTTCTGGAAAGAATTAATCATTCTAGATGCCATTGAGAAAATACATGATTCATGGGAAGAGGTCACAATATCAACATTAGCAGGAGTTTAGAAGAATTTGTTTCCAACCCTGGTGGACGACTTGTAGGGGTTCAAGACTTCAGTGGATGAAGTAACTGCAGATGTGGTGGAAATAGCAAGAGAACAAGAATTAGAAATGGAGTCTGAAGATGAGAGTGAATTGCTGTAATCTCATGATAAAACTTTAATTGATGAAGAGTTGCTTCTTACAGATGAGCAAAGAAAACTGTTTCCTGAGATGCAGTCTATGCCTGGTGAAGATGTTGGGAAAATTGTTGAAATGACAACAAGAGATTTAGAATATTACATAAACCTAGTAGATAAAGCAGTGGGAGGGTTTGATAGGATTGACTCCAATTTTGAAAGAATTTCTACTGTGAGTAAAATACTATCAAGCAGCATTGCATGCTACAGAGAAATCTTTCACGAAAGAGAGAAAAAATGGCAAACTTCATTTTTGTCTTATTTTAAGAAATTGACACAGTTACTCCAGCCTTCAGCAAACACCACCCTGACCAGTTAGCAGCCATCAACATTGAGGCAAGACCCTCCACCAGCAAAAAGATTACAACTCACTGAAGGCTCAGATGATGGCTAGCATTTTTTAGCAACAAAGTATTTTTAATTAAGTTATGTACATTGTCCTTTTTTATATATAAATTATTTTTTAACATCTTTATTAGAGTATAATTGCTTTACAGTGTTGTTAGTTTCTGCTGTATAACAAAGTGAATCAGCTATACGTATACATATATCACCATATTCCCTCCTTCTTGCCTCTCCCTCCCACCCCTCTAGGTGGTCACAAAGCACCGAGCTGATCTCCCTGTGCTATGCAGCTGCTTCCCACTAGCTATCTGTTTTACATTTGGTAGTGTATATATGTCCATGCCACTCTCTCACTTCATCCCAGCTTACCCTTCCCCCTCCCCGTGTCCTCAAGTCCATTCTCTGTGTCTGTGTCTTTATTCCTGTCCTGCCCCTAGGTTCATCAGAATGATTTTTTTTTTTAGATTCCATATATATGTGTTAGCATACGGTATTTGTTTTTCTCTTTCTGACTTACTTCACTCTGTATGACAGACTCTAGGTCCATCCACCTCACTACAAATAACTCAGTTTTGTTTCTTTTTATGGCTGAGTAATATTCCATTGTATATATGTGCCACATCTTCTTTATCCACTCATCTGTTGATGGACACTTAGGTTGCTTCCATGTCCTGGCTATTGCAAATAGTGATGCAGTAAACACAGTGGTACGTCCCTCTTTTTGAATTATGCTTTCCTCAGGGTATATGCCCAGTAGTGAGATTGCTGAGTCATATGGTAATTCTATTTTTCTATTCTACTGTCCTCCATAATGGCTGTATCAATTTACATTCCCACCAACGGTGCAAGAGGGTTCCCTTTTCTCCCCACCCTCTCCAGCATTTACTGTTTGTAGATTTTTTGATGATGGCCATTCAGACAGGTATGAGGTGATACCTCATTGTAGTTTTGATTTGCATTTCTCTAATGATTAGTGATGTTGAGCATCCTTTCATGTGTTTGTTGGCAAACTGTATATCTTCTTTGGAGAAATGTCTATGTAGGTCTTCTGCCCATTTTTGGATTGGGCTGTTTGTTTGTTTTTGATATTGAGCTGCATGAGCTGCTTGTATATTTTGGAGATTAATCCTTTCTCCATTGATTCATTTGCAAATATTTTCTCCCATTCTGAGGGTTGTCTTTTGGTCTTGTTTATGGTTTCCTTTGCTGTGCAAAAGCTTTTAAGTTTCATTAGGTCCCATTTGTTTATTTTTGGTTTTATTTCCCTTTCTCTAGGAGGTGGGTCAAAAAGGATCTTGCTGTGATTTATGTCATAGAGTGTTCTGCCTATGTTTTCCTCTAAGAGTTTATAGTGTCTGGCCTTACATTTAGGTCTTTAATCCATTTTGAGTTTATTTTTGTGTATGGTGTTAGGGAGTGTTCTAATTTCGTTCTTTTATATGTAGTTGTCCAGTTTTCCCAGCACTACTTCTTGAAGAGGCTGTCTTTTCTCCATTGTATACTCTTGCCTCCTTTAAAAGAAAAGGAGACCATATGTGCATGAGTTTATCTCTGGGCTTTCTGTCCTGTTCCATTGATCTATATTTCTGTTTTTGTGCCAGTACCCTACTGTCTTGATTACTGTAGCTTCATAGTATAGTCTGAAGTCAGGGAGCCTGATTCCTCCAGCTCTATTTTTCTTTCTCAAGATTGTTTTGGCTATCGGGGTCTTTTGTATTTCCATACAAATTGTGAAATTTTTTGTTCTAGCTCTGTGAACAATGCCATTGGTAGTTTGATAGAGATTGCATTGAATCTGTAGGTTGCTTTGGGTAGTATAGTCATTTTCACAATGTTGATTCTTCCCATACGAGAACATGGTATATCTCTCCATCTGTTTGTATCGTCTTTAATTTCTTTCATCAGTGTCTTATAGTTTTCTACATACAAGTCTTTTGTCTCCCTAGGTAGGTTTATTCCTAGGTATTTTATTCTTTTTGTTGCAATGGTAAATGGAAGAGTTTCCTTAATTTCTCTTTCAGATTTTTCGTCATTACTGTATAGGAATACAAGAGATTTCTGCATTAATTTTGTATTCTGCTACTTTACTAAATTCATTGATTAGCTCTATTAGTTTTCTGGTAGCCTCTTTAGAATTCTCGATGTATAGTATCATGTCATCTACAAACAGTGACAGTTTTACTTCTTCTTTTCTGGTTTGGATTCCTTTTATTTCTTTTTCTTCTGTGATTGCCATGGCTAAAACTGAAGTAATCAAAGAGGAAATCAAAAAATACCTAGAAACAAATGACAATGAAAACACAATGACCTAAAACCTATTAGATACAGCAAAGCAATTCTAAGAGGGAAGTTTATAGCAATACAATCCTACCTCAAGAAACAAGAAAAATCTCAAATAAACAAACTAACCTTACACCTAAAGCAATTAGAGAAAGAAAAACAAAAAACCCCCAAAGTTAGCAAAAGGAAAGAAATCATAAAGGTCAGATCAGAAATTAATGAAAAAGAAATGAAGGAAACAATAGCAAAGATCAGTAAAAGCTGGTTTCTTGAGAAGATAAACAAAATTGATAAACCATTAGGCAGACTCATCAAGAAAAAAAGGGAGAAGACTCAAATCAACAGAATTAGAAATGAAGAAGGAGAAGTAACAACTGACACTGCAGCAATACAAAGGATCATGAGAGATTACTACAAGCAACTATAGGCCAATAAAATGGACAACCTGGAAGAAATGGACAAATTCTTAGAAAAGCACAACCTTCCGAGACTGAACCAGGAAGAAATAGAAAATATGAACAGACCAATCACAAGCACTGAAATTGAAACTGTGATTAAAAATCTTCCAACAGGACTTCCCTGGTTGCACAGTGGTTAAGAATCTGCCTGCCAATGCAGAGGACACAGGTTCGATCCCTGGTCCAAGAAGATCCCACATGCCACGGAGCAATTAAGCCCATGCACCACAACTACTGAGCCCACATGCCACAACTACAGAGCCTGTGAGCCACAACTACTGAGCCTGCATGCTGCAACTACCAAAGCCTGAGTGCCTAGAGCCCGTGTTCTGCAACAAGAAAAGCCACCGCAATGAGAAGCCTGTGCACCACAACGAAGAGTAGCCCCTGCTCGCCTCACAGCAACAAAGCCCCAACACAGCCAAAAAAGGAAAAATCTTCCAACAAACAAAAGCTCAGGACCAGATGGCTTCACAGGCGAATTCTACAAACATTTAGAGAAAAGCTAACACCTATCCTCTCAAACTCTTCCAAAATGTAGCAGAGGGAGGAACACTCCCAAACTCATTCTACGAGGCCACCATCAAAATCTGACAAAGATGTCACAAAGAAAGAAAACTACAGGCCAATATCACTGATGAACATAGATGCAAAAATCCTCAACAAAGTACTAGCAAACAGAATCCAACAGCACATTAAAAGGATCATACACCATATCAAGTGGGGTTTATCCCAGGAATGCAAGGATTCTTCAATATACACAAATCAATCAATGTGATACACCATATTAACAAACTGAAGGATAAAAACCATATGATAGGGGCTTTCCTGGTGGCACAGTGGTCGAGAGTCCGCCTGCCAATGCAGGGGACACGGGTTCGTGCCCCGGTCCAGGAAGATCCCACATGCCGTGGAGCGGCTGGGCCCGTGAGCCATGGCCGCTGAGCCTGCACGTCCAGAGCCTGTGCTTCGCAGCAGGAGAGGCCACAACAGTGAGAGGCCCATGTACCGCAAAAAATATATATATATATATGTATATATATGATAATCTCAATAGACGCAGAAAAAGCTTTCGACAGAATTCAACACCCATTTATGATAAAAATTCTCCAGAAAGTAGGCTTAGAGGGAACCTACCTCAATGTAATAAAGGTCATATATGACAAAACCACAGCCAACATCGTTCTCAATGGTGAAAAACTGAAACCATTTCCTCTAAGATCAGGAACAAGACAAGGTTGCCCACTCTCACCACTATTATTTAACATAGTTTTGGAAGTGTACGTTGTCTTTTTAGACATAATGCTTTTGCACACTTAATAGATTATAGTATAGTGTAAATATAACTTTTACGTGCACTGGGAAACCAAAACTTCGTGTGACTTGCTTTATTGCAATATTTGCTTTATTGCAGTGGTCTGGAACTGAACCCACAATATCTCTGAGGTATGCCTGTACTTTATGTAACCCAACATATCCAAAATATTATCATTTCAACATATAATCAATGTAAAAATTATTAATGGGATATTTTACATTCTTTGTTTTCACACTAAGTACTAGAAATCCAGTGTGTATTTTGTACTTGGAGCACATTCTCATTTCACTGTGGCTAGTGGCTACGTTTTTGGCCAGCAAAAGTCTAGAAGGATCCAACAATGGCTTTGACACTGAGTGTGGTATTGAGAGAATCTCAGACAAAAGGAAGCATGATTGCTGCTTGACTCATCTTTATTCCTGAAGAGGAAAAACTCTCAAGTCGAGCTCCCCAAAGTCAGGCAGGCAAGGTACAAAAATTATTGCAGTTCACAAACTGTGTTTTTCTTTCTCTTATCCTCCCCCTCTTCTTTCTTTCCTTCTTCTTGAGCAACAGCTGCTAAAACATCTAATCCAGGTGTTAACACTGAGTGATTTTCAACTCATCTACAAGCAGTCACATGGTCCCTACCTTCTGAAGGTTTTCTGACCTCCAGCTGAATTACACGTGGTGCTGCACCAGGCACAGTGCAAAAACAATGACCCCTCCGACAACACTGGGCACTCACTTTTATGCTTCCAGCGGGGAGATATAGATGGAGAAGAAAAAAGAAGGAAGGAGAGAGAAATGGAAGAAGGGAGGGAGGAAAGAGTACAGGGTCAAATAGTGGCCACCAAAATTCATGTTCATCTGGAATCTCATAATATGACCTTATTTGGGAAAAAATTTCTTTTCATATGTAATTAGTTAAGATGAGGTCATACTGGATATAGGTAGACCCTAATTCAATGACTGGTATCCTTAAAAGAAGAGGGAAATTTGGACATAGACAGAGAAGACACAAGAAAGAACATCATGTGAAGACAGGGGTAGAGATTGAGTGATGCATCTACAAGCCAACAAACACCAAGGATTGGGGGAGACCACCATAAGCTAGGGAAGAAGCGTGGACCAGATTCTCCCTCTGAGCATCCAGAAGGAACCAACCCTGACAACACCTTGATTTTGGACTTCCGACCTCCAGAACAATTAGAGAATACATTTCTGTTGTTTTAAGCCATCCAGCTTGTGGTAATTTGCTATGGCAGCCCTACAAAACTAATACAGAAAGAGAAGGCCAAGCCAGACATGATCTCCTGTGAAAATCAGTAAAGAACAAATATAGGATCAAAAAGAACTTGCAGTTGAGGAAATCAGCTCCCCTCCCCCTCCCCCCTCTCTGATCACCCGTTCCGGTCATTACACCCGAGTCCCAGGTTTGCTATGAAGAGATTAAGCCTAAAATGAGGGGTTCAAGAATTTCAAATATTGTCTGCTAAAAGAGAAATTCACTACTCTACATGACTGCTGAGGACAGGATGAAAACCAGAGACTAAAAGACAGAGGAAAACAAATTTCAGCTCCACCTGTAGAAATCTTAAACAAGCAGAAGTGATCCATGGCAAGTGGGCTACCTCACATGATGAACTGATCCAGGAGGTATTAAAAAGAGGCTTTGGGGATTTTATCTTTCTGATATCAACAAAAGAATTCCTGGTGGGATAGGAAAATAAACTGGATGATCACAGGACCCTTTTCCATTGAAGTGGACACTGCATAGATAAGGTTCTGGGTCTGCTGGGCCCCAACTTCCAGGAGACATGACCCATTCCCCATAACACATGGCCCTGCCCCTAGCATTGACTGATCAGATTCTCAAGTATTTTGACTAATACGGAGACTCTAATCAGAGAGATGCGGGGGCTAAGGTAGGAACTTGCTTGGATAACTTGGGACCACAGCAAGTCATGGCCACGTACAGGTTAAATTTATAGAGAAGCAGGAAATATGAGTAGACAGGAAAAACCAACAGGAAGGGAAAAAGAAGAAAGAAGCAGACTTCTGGTGTTTCTACTTACTTATTTCTGCATGTCAAACTACTGCAAAATTTGGTGGCTCAAAATGAAAACCATTTTATTATATAGCATGAATTTGTGGATTAGAAATTCAGGCAGTGCTCAGCTGGGTGATTCTTCTGTTCTGCCTGATATAGGCAGAAGTCGCTGTGCGGTAATCTGTTAGCACTTGGGCTGGTGTAGGCATATCAGAGATGGTTTCACTCCTGTGTCTGGCACCTTGGCAGGGACAACTGGAAGCCAGGCTCAGCTGGGGCTATAAACCAGAGTGCCTACATGTGGTCTCTCCAGCATGGCATTTCAGAGTCATTAAACTTCTTACAAGAGAGTCAGGTCTCCTCTAGTGAGTGTTTCAGTGAACAAGCCAGAAGCTGCATGGCCTTTTAGGACCCAGCCTTAAAGTCACATAGCAACATTTCTGTCATACTCTATTGGTTGAAGCAGTCATAAGCCTACCCAGATTCAAGGGGCGGGGATATAGACTCACTACTCTATGGGAGGTGCGGGGGGGGGGGGTGTCAAAGAATTTGTGACCATGGTTTAAAACCACCACCCCAGAGAGGGAAGTGATGGGAGGAGTTGCTTTCCAGTTTACAATTCTCAAGAGCTAGCCTAATCCTTAGCAATAAACCCTCTTTTTACATGGTTCACTTGAGTAGGGTTCTAGGCCTTGCAATCAAAATAGTTCCATTTGGGGCTGAATTTTGTCCCTCAAGAAAATTTTTTTTTAATAAATTTATTTATTTATTTATTTTTGACTGCATTGGGTCTTCATTGCTGGGTGTGGGCTTTCTCTAGTTGCAGCGAGCAGGGGCTACTCTTCATTGCAGTGCACGGGCTTCTCATTGCGATGGCTTCTCTTGTTGCAGAGCACGGGCTCTAGGCAAGTGGGCTCAGTAGTTGTGGCTTGCAGGCTCAGTCGTTGTGACGCACAGGCTTAGTTGCTCCGCAGCATGTGGGATCTTCCTGGACCAGGGCACAAACCCATGTCCCCTGCATTGGCAGGTCGATTCTTAACCAATGCGCCACCAGGGAAGTCCCTGTCTCTCAAAATTTAATATTGAAGTCCTAACCCCTAGTACCTCAGAATATGACTGTATTTGGAGATAGGGTCTTTAAAGAGGAGATTACGTTAAAATGAGGTCTTTAAAATGGGTCCTAATCCAACGTGACTGGTCTCTTTATAAGAAGAGATTAGGACACAGAAACACACAGAGGAAAGACCACGGAAAAACACAGGGAGAAGATGGCCGTCTACAAGCCAAAGACAGAGGGTTCAGAAGAAACTGACCCTTCCAACGCACTGTTCTTGAACTTCTAGCCTCCAGAACTGGGAAAAAATAAATTTCTATTTTATAAACCCTCCAATCTGTGGTATTTTATTAGGGCTGCCTGAGCAAACTCATACTAGCCCTGACTCATCAAATGTGCCCAGTGTAGGTATGTTGGTGCTAATATGAGCAACAGGGAGTCTGGGCCTGCAAGCCTACTGGTTAGAGCAGGATGGCCCCAGTCCAGGCAGCTCCAGTGCACAGCGAGAGCACAAAGCACGCTGGGAGCCCAGGTCACTGCCTGCCTGGTGTGCATCCACTGGAATCAGGAGATACAGAACCGGTGACTTATTTCTCCCATCTCCCCTCCTGGCAAAGAAAAGCATTGACTGTCACCCTTTACAAGTGCAGCAGCATGCTTTTCTTCTGAAAAAGAAACACTATCTTGGTTCATCTTTCTTACAAATACAGACACATAAATGTGACTTCACGCGTGCACACATGCTTGTACACACCTCCCCAAGCATGCGTGCGCACACACACACACACACACACACACACACACACACATCCACACACTCTACCCTTCTTGTTCCCTCTCTAACACACTTTCTTTTCTATCCCATGCAATAACCCAAGAGTCAGGAAACCTGGGTTTGGTCCCAGCTCTACTAAACTTCCCTTAATTTTCCCAGTTTTCCACCTGCTCAGCTTTAAATGAAAGATGATTTCTAAGATGGCTTTTAGCACTAAAGGCTTGTGGGTCCATAATCTCAGTATAGTGAAGAGGCACTTGCCTAGTGTTAGGGCAACGTCTTTCCTGCTGCTAATTAGCCAGAGCATCTCAGGTCACCTCTCCCAGCCTCAATTTCCCCCACCATGAAATGTACCTAATGGTCTCCAGGCTCGCCTCTGACATCCCGGGACCCAGGACTGCTCTTTTTCCTATAAATCCACTTTCCAGACTTCATTTTTTCTTGCCCTTCCTGCCTTGAACAAAAAAGTCTCCTCCTTGCTGTCCTGAGCCCCCCATCTCTCCTTGCTGCTTTGATCTCCCCACCACCCAGGCCCTCCTCCACACTGGTTCACCGAATGCTCCCAGCTCCCACCCTTCCCTCTCCATCTCAAGTTGCACCCTACCATGGGGAGACCCACCTACCACCCTGACCTCAACCCAGCGGCCACTCCAGTGCCCACCCCTGCAGTCCCACCATCAACATCTCATCCCCGGCCATGGCAGACTCCCTCCTCTTGTTCATTCACTCCCACGATGCACACTTTGTTTGTTTGTTTGTTTGTTTGCGGTACGCGGGCTTCTCACCCATGTGGCCTCTCCCGTTGCAGAGCACAGGCTCCGGACGCGCAGGCTCAGCGGCCATGGTTCATGGGCCCAGCCGTTCCGCGGCATGTGGGATCTTCCCGGACCGGGGCACGAACCCGTGTCCCCTGCATTGGCAGGCGGACTCTCAACCACTGCGCCACCAGGGAAGCCCGATGCCCACTTTTGATTCTCATTAAGACCTCTCTCTCCTGCATGCTGATTTCCATCCCTTCTTAAGCTGGCCTGAGGCCATGAGTCCTTGT
Organism: Grampus griseus; assembly: GCF_964374135.1. Classification (NCBI taxonomy): domain Eukaryota; kingdom Metazoa; phylum Chordata; class Mammalia; order Artiodactyla; family Delphinidae; genus Grampus; species Grampus griseus. Next base: position 31,575,881 of record NC_139014.1, on the reverse strand, counting down.
TTAACCCACTCTCTGGCTGTCACTGCCAACCCCTCGCCACCTTGCTCCTCAGTCACATTGAACCCAGAAAGCCTCACAGCTTTGTAGCTGAGCCTCCATCCCCAGCTCTGGACACCAGAATTCCACTAGAGAAAACATCCAGCTGCATGGGCAGGCGCCAAAGGAAAGGTCACAGCAGAGATCAACCATCCCTCTACTTCTCCCCACCGGCCCTTCTCTGATGCCCCATGGTGCTTTCCAAACCTCTCCCAGGCCCCTGCATCCCCCAGCCTGGGAAGCTAACCTCGCCTCCTACTTTGCAGAGAAAATAGAGGCCGTCAGGAAAGGACGCCCTCACCTTCCTGCCGCCCCACCTACATGCTTTGTACATTTGTGCTGCCCTTCCTGCCGCGTGGAAGGGGTGCTCGCCACCTGTTCAGGACTAATCCCACCCCCTATGCCAAGATTCTACCCACCCCCAATTCCCTAAGTCCCTGTCCCGCCCAGAAGCGCCCTGTCTCTCTGTGTGTCCTTTCTCCCACAGTGGGCACTCGGGGCTCAGCACAAATGCTTGATTAGGACTCTCCTTTCTGGAAAAAAAAGAAAGTCTTCAACTTTGCCCTTGCCTTTAGTAGCAACGTATTTCCCCCCTACTTTCCTGGTTGAGAAACCTGAAAGCAGGCTTGTCTATAATTTCTTATTTTTCACTCATGCATTTTAAAAGTGAAAATCTTTTAGGGTTTTTCTTTCTGTTAATAAAAGTGTATATGCTCACTATTTATTTATAAAAGAGTCAAATCATGCAGGAACATTTAAAAACCAATGCGGAAATCTCTTCTGCCAGGGAGGACTAGGTGTATTCTGTTGCTGCACCCACTGCTCCAACCCCGGCCAGAGCTGGGCAGACAAAGAGAGCGGATGTGTGGCTTCTGGGGTCATTCAGAAGCTGGAAGCATAGTGGCTCTTTCCAGCGGGAGCAAAAGCCATGAAGGAGAAAGAGCTGCTTGCAGAGACAAGACTCCAGGCAGAGAGAGGGGAAGAAATGCTCTAACTTCTCTCCAACCCCGCCCACCGACCTCCTGCCAGTGCCTCCCATTGGTGGAACCCAGCTGGAAACCAGATGTCACAGGAGCCCCGCAAACACAGCCTGCAAGGGTGGCCACTCCTGGATGCAGAGCAGGGGAAAGGCGCAGAGCGGATAACAAGGCAAAGCATAGGGACTACTTTTATCTTCGTTTACACATGAAGAAACAAGGCGCAGAAAACTTAAGCAACTTGCCCAGTATCACAGAACAAGTAGAGAGGTGGAGGTTTGAACCCAGAGACAGCCCGGATCGGAAACGCCCAATCTTAACTGGCAGTGCTCTAGCACCTTCCCTAGAGCCTCTGGTCTAGCAGCTTGTGGCTTCCTCTGGCTTTTCTGTCTTCCATCCCATATCTTTTTTTATTTCTGTCTGGCGCAGACAGTGTTGCTGGCACATACACAGGGCTTTGGGGTCAGACAGACAAATTCCATTCCAGCTCCACTAGTGATTAGCTGGGTAAAGTTACTTAATCTATTCAGTCGACACGTGTTTATTCAGCACTGACTATATGCCAGTCCCAAGGGACTTGACCCCTTCGAGCGTCTGTTTTCTCATCTGGACAATGGGCCTGATGGCATACACTAGTCAAGCAGATGCAGTGAGGCAACTGAGGGTCTGCTATATTATTATTACATTTGCTCCCCCAAAATGCTGATTTTCCCGTTCCTCCCTCTTTCCCGCCTTCTTGTCCCTGTCAACGCTTTTCGGTCTTCCTTGCCTGTATCATTGTTCGTCTTGGCTGGTGGCTCATGCAACAGATGTTACTGGCCCCATTGGAGCGAAGGCCCCAGAACAGCCACACCCCCAAGTCACTTGCTGCCCCCCCAGGACAGACCTGCATTTCCCAGAGCCTCAGGGTCCCCATCTGGAAAGTGGGTGGGAGGAGTAGGACCCAGCCATCTCCCAGTTTGTCCACCAGGAAGAGAGAGAGAGGGTTGGGAGGCAGAGCAGCAAGAGGAAAACTCTTTGCAAATGTGAAAAGCATTTAAGAACACGAGCGTTAACAGTAATGGTGTCAGGCAGCAGAACTTGGTGTCGGTTCAAACAAAGGGGATCCCCATGCAGCAAAGGGGATCCCCATGCAGGTCCCGCTAAGTCCATCCTGCTTGGCATCCTCTCTGGGGCGGTGGATTTGGGAAGACTCTCATTCAGATCCTCCCTCTGCCGCTCACAAGCCCTGTGGCCTTGGCAAGACCTCAGGCTCCTTCTCTGCGAAATGGGGCAAGAGGCCCTTGGCAGCCTCCACTCGGGGGGCTGCAGGGGCAGAAGCCATACTCAGTAGGGAGATGCGAAGAGACCTTAGTGAAGGAAGAAGGAAGGAAGCTGCCGCCTCCGCTGGGGCTGAGGCCCAGTGTAAGAGCTGGAGACACAGAGGGGCCCCACTCGGATCCACTGAGGGATACTGAGCTGTAGCAGGGAGGGGAGGGGAGGAAATACCGCAACCTCTCTCTTCCCGGCCTCTGATATCCTGCTAGTATCTCAAACAATCCCAGGCAATGCTGCCTGTAGGAGCCCAGCCTCCCAGGCATAGAGAGAAGGGCAAAGAGAGGGTCTGGAGGGGAAGCAGTCATCACACCCTCAGCAGCATCATGGTTCCGCTGGAAGAAACAAAGGGCTGGGAAACGCCTGGCACATCTCCCGCCCGTAGTCAGCACCCCCTGCTCACCTGCTCACCAGTTGTTCTGGCGTGAACACTGCCCCCTGCTCTGTTCTTCTGTCCCTTCTTCGTCCATACCAGGGGAAGACCTGGTTATCCCCTGTCCTCTTAGGGAGGAATTAATTGATAAAAATGACAACTTTCAGCTCCATTCTGATGACCAAATTTCACCTCAGGTCTCACTTCACAGGGGTGTGGCAAATCACCAAACCCCCCAACTTCAACAAAGCTTTAGAATCCTTGGCTATTACCTCCCAAAGGGGGGCAGTCAGGGGTTCCATCTTTAATGTACTCTTTGCCCCTCGGGGTCAAAGGAAATGAATCGAATCAACTGAGTCCAAATTGATTCTACTCACATACCCCCTGTAGCTTAGCAGCTTGGTTAAACACATTCCCTTTGAAGCCAGCCAACCCCAGGCAAGCTGGTGGACTTCTCTGAGCCTCACTTTCCTCAATGCAAAAATAATCATGCTGCCCATTTGTGGGTTGCTGTGGGAATAGAAGGAAAGGACTGGACACAGAGAAGCCTTCCATAGACTCTTCTGCCCCAGGTCAACCCTGTGGTGCAGGTGTGGCAGATAAACAAACAGGATCGTAATAACCAGGAAGGAATTTCTCATGGACCCACACCAGTGAGTTCATCTCAAATCCAGGTCTGCCTTTGCCCAAAGCCAGTGGCCCTCCACGTCCCCTGCCTGTCCCAACCGGCCCTCCCAGTTGACTTGTACCCATCAGGGAATAGTCACTATATTTTGAAGAAGTCAAAAACATTTTCTTTCTGCTTGGTTTGAGAACGCGTTCTGTGGCTTTATTTTTCCAGTAATTATTTCTTTCTTGTTACAGGCAGACGGGAACCTAGGTGTGCAGATGTAGGCTTCCAGGGATCTCAGCTGTGGAGACAGCGCTGAAAGGCAGAGGGTGGCAGGAGAGAAGAGTTCGCTGTGTCTCTGAATGGAGCACCCACGTGAGGAAATGGAGATGCTGACCACATCTTGTTCTTTGGACTTTTCTTTCACTGAAGCTACCAGCATTGGGTATTGGAGTCAGGACCCCGGGAACCTCAGCCTTATTCCTGACCACCACCACCCCCAAAGCCTGGAGCAGCTCATTCCTCCAGATCCTGCCCTCCAAATCTAGAAAACGGGTTTCTTCCACTCTTGCAAGGCTATGGGATGAGTTCAAGTCACTCAGAAAGCTGGGACCCAGGAAGTCAATGTTAGAGGTTGGTTCGGAAATGAACTTTGGAGTCTTGGCTTTGAGTGCCGGCCTGAGCTTTGCTCTGCATGACCTTGGGCAAATTACTGCATCCTCTCGCCCTCATTTTTCTCATCTGTGAAGTGGGGGTGATAACGCAGACCTCCAGGTGTCCTGAGAAGCGTGCAGTGAGGTCACCTCTAGAAGGCCTCCACACAGGGCTGGAAGTGCTCAGCAAGTGGGAGGGGCGTTGAGGGAACAAGCTGCATCAGAGCAAAAGCCACCCTCTCCTGCCACGCAGGCCAGGGGTGCCCAAGAGCAGCCTCCTGGGTTCTTTAAGCCAAGACAAGGCTCCTATCTGCAGGCCTCGGGCCTCCCTGCCCCTCTCAACCTGTCGTCCCCTCTTACTCAAAAGAAAAGCCAAGAGAAGGGAAGGGAAGAGAAAGGAAGGCAAGGGAAGGGAAGGGAAGGGAAGAAGAAGAGAGGAGAAGAGAAGAGAAGAAAAGAAAAGGAGCATCCTCCCTCTGGAGACCTTTGTCCTGAAACTAGCTGGGGAATGCTAGAGACAGTCACTCCACACTCAGTACGTTGAGCCACCTTCTGGGCTTAAAAAAATATATTATTGTTTACCTAACGGTTCTTCTGTGAGAAATGGGTGTCTGTTCCTTTAAACAGAACACAGCGCTGCAGACAGAGCGGCTCCGGGGTTGTTTGCAGCCAGAGGAGGGGGAGACAGAGGACATCCTGTTGTTGAGTAGAAACAACAGAGACAGACAGACAGACAGGGAGGAAAGGTCAGCACAGACCCTAGCAGGCGAACCCAGCTCATTTTTTTCAATATTTTCTTTCAAAAAGAAAATATTCACTTTTTTTTTTTTTTTTTGGCTTACATTTGCCAGTCTAACCCCAGATCCTACTGGCTTACTTAAGACAAGGGAACCTTCTCCAAGCGGAGTGGCATATCAAGATAAAAGAGGTACTGACAGTCTCGGGTCCTTGAACTTTGTGCAGAAGGTAGCATGTTGCAAGCTTTTCCTAAATTCGGGACTTGGGAATAGGAATCAGGAAAAACATATGTCATTTGCTGAATGGTGGTACCTATCACATATTATCTCCAATCTTCCCAAGAGCCCTGCCAGGGAGGTTTATGCATCACCATTTTACAGATGTAGAAACTGAGGCTCAGGCAGATGAGCCAAATCAGACTGTGTGACTCTCCTGCTTACATTTAGAAGTTGGCTCCCAAAATTCTGCAGGATCTGGTCCCTGCCTACTCCTCCCGTCCCATCTCCTCACCCTCATCCTTGCTCACCATGCCCTGTCACACCTTCAAAACTCTCTCAGTTCCTCCTACACTGTGCTACCCTAAGTGAGAGTCACAGCCTCAGACCAGCAGCAGCAGCACCTGGGAGCTGGCTGGAAATTCAAGAGTTCAGCCCCATCCTAGAATCTGCCTTTTTAATAATACCCCCAGGTGCACATTAAAGTGTGAGAAGCACCACTACTGCACATCTAGTTTTTTCAACCTCAGGACCTTTGCACATGCTGCTCCCGCTATGTAAAACGATCCTTTTTCATCTGGGCCTGACTTGGCCCTACTCATCCTGAACTCATATGTCACTTCCTCAGGGAGGGCTCCCTTGACCCTCCAATAACGTTATTTTCCCTTAAAAGTCCACTTCTTCTCTTTTATAGCACTTTTTGCAGTGTAATTACTTATTGAATATCTGTCTCTGTGAAGGCTGAGGCCATGTCTCACTGGCTTACCAGGAGCATGGTAGGAGCTGCACAAACATATGTTGAATGAATAAACATGGTGCTATTTCTGGTGCTGCAAGGAGAAAGATTCACAGACAGACCCACTGCTTGGGCCATTGGGGCTCTTGAGGCATTTTCATTCAGTTTCAGCAAATATTTACTAGGCGCTATTATGTATCCATAGCTGGGGTCATATGTGCAAGGAGGCTACTTGTGCCACAGTGGATCCCTGAATTCAGAACAGTGATTCTGTTGTCCTGTTTAGGGCACAAGGTCAGGGGCTGAATAAAACTAAGTCAAGAAATGTACATTCCTGGTGGTAACGACAAAGAACCCTCAGAAGAAGGGATAGGAAATTAACATTTCCTGGGCCGCACTTTTGGGCCAGGCACCTACACAGCTTGTAAACGTCATATATATACATGGTACATCGTTATATATGTGTATATATGTGAAGGACTAGAATTAGCCAAGATAATTGTGAAGAAGACAAGAGGGAAGATTCATGTTTTCACATATCAAGACATATTATAAATTTACAGTAATTAAATCCATGTGGTTTTGGCGCAGAGACTGACAAATAGACCCACAGAACAAAACAGAGAGTCCAGAAAGAGACCTACACATAAATGGAAACTACCTACATGCAGTGATGACATTATCCATCAATGAGGAGAAGCTGGCTTGCTCAGTAACTGGTGCTAGGCCAACTAGCTACTCACATGGAAAAATTAAAGTGAGATTTCTCACCCACTCTACAAACAAATAAAATCCAGATGGATTAAAGACTAGATTTTTTTTAAAGCTTTATATTTGTTTTAGAGAAAATAGAGGAGAGTATCTTTATAATATTGGTATATGGAAAGCTCCTTAAAGCAGGATGGAAAAATAATAATCCAGAAAGAAAAAGACTAATTCATTTGACTGAAGTAAAATTTAAAAGTTCTGTACAACAAATAACGCCATAAACAAAGTTAGAGGGCAAGTCACAGAATAGATGTTCCATTCACATGACTGGTACCCAGACTCTATCATATCAGCCTACAAATCACTAAGAAATTAAACAAGCAAAGAAGGAAGGAAGGAAGGGAGGAAAGGAGGGAGGGAGGGAGGGAGAATGAAAGAGAAAGAAAGAAAAAGAAAAAAGGGCAAAGAACGTGAATTGTGATTTCCAAAAAGAAAAGCCCAGGTGAGCAATAATCATTGAAAATATGGTCAATGACCCTAATGATCAGGGAAATGCAAATTAAAACAGTGAGTCACTCAACAGATCACAAAAATTAACACATCTGTCCATAGAGTGTTGATGAAGACGTGGGGAAATATTGATACACCCACCACTGGTGCTGGGATGACTTGACACAACCAGTTTGGAAAGCAATTTATTAATATTCAGTAAAACTGAAGGTGTCTCAATGACATAACCCAGCAATTTCACTTCTCGAAGGTAGGAACCTTCAAGAAACTCTTACATATAAGCATGAACATTTATATGTAAAAGTATTCACTGTGGCATTGTTTAATAACAAAAAACAAAAGGAACTGAACTTTTTAAGAACAGGAGAATGGATAAACAAATCATAGTGTTTATTTAAAATGGAATGGTACCCTAGGAGGAGAGGAGAGTCACGGGTGGAAAGCAAAGAAAGGCATGTGGCTTATATGTCACTCGAACCCAGAGGCCAGCCCATGACCTTCCTTAGCACCAACCTGCTCCTCTAAAGCAGTTAAATCCTCATCTCCGTCAGATCTTTGGTTGCAGGTAACAAGTATTGACTCTGATTAAGTAAAAGGAAGAAGGAATGTTTTGGAAGGATACTGGGCCCAGAGACTCCATGGAGAAGCACGGAGATAGGTAGGAACCAGGCATCTCTGGGGCCTCAGTGTCAGAGCACGTGGACCATTCCTCTAGAGCAAGCTTTCTCAACCTGAACACTACGGACGTTGGCAGCTGCCTAATTCCTTGCTCTTGGGGGCTGTCCTGTACAGTGGAGGATGTTTAGCAGCCTCCTTGACCTCTCTACCCACTAGATATTAGTAGCAGCCCTTCACTTGTGAAAATTAAAAATGTCTCCCGACATTGCTCTATGTCCCCTGGAGGGCAAAAATCACCGATGGCGGTGAAGCTCTGACTTTGGTCCCGTGAGCAGCAGCGTCGCCTGGGAACTTAGTAGAAATGCAAATTCTTGGGCCCTACCCTAGACCTTCTGAATCAGGTGCTCTGAGGGTAGGCCCAGCCTGCTTTAACAAGGCTTCTGGGTGATTCTGAGAGCTGCTTTGCCAGGCTTGGTCATGGAATGACCCAGCTACTACTTCCCTCCGTCCCTGTGTGTAACCTCTCGAGACTCAGATACTGGGATCATGTATCTCGTTGGTCTAGATTAAATCACATGCCCCTCTCAGGCAAGGAGAAGCAGCTTCATATAGACCTACACTGAATAGAGAAGGAGACAGTTCCCCCCAAATCAGGGATGGAGGCCATGGTTTCCAGTAGGTGGAGAGAAGGGATTCTGGGCTGGGGCTCCTCCACTCACCAGATATTTAATGATTTCCTTCTGATCCCTGAGTGCTTCGTAGGAGTCTTTACTATCACTGACGGTGCTGTTGAACTCCAGGTTGGCCTCTGATGGTCCCAGGAAACTATTAGGAAACACTGTGAGCTAGAACTTCTACAATGGGAAGCCCCAGACTCACTCCCTAGTTCTACTCCTTCCCAGATGCATAACCTTCAGCTTCTGAGTCTCAGTTTCCTCATCAGCAAATGGGAATAATAATCCTTACCTCACTGGACTGTTGTGAGGTTCAAATAAAATAATGTTAAGATGCATTACAAATATTTATTATTATAGCAGAGGCATAGATTCGCAGCAGTGGACAGGGTGGGTAGCCTGGGGAGGCAGTGGATTGCAAAGTCGTTTTTTCAGCATTTTGATAATAATCGAATGGCCTTCTCCATGCCAGATCCCCCCATCTCTGGTTAAAACGTCAGTCACATCAGACACTAGCCACACGAGCTGCTAGTGTCTCAGCAGCTGTACAGTGATACCTTGTGTTTACATGGTGTGTCAGAGCTTGCAGCGTGTTTTCTGATCTATCATCTCGCTGGATTGGATCCTTACAATATCCCTGGGAGGAAAGGGGAACAGCATTCATATACCCATTTCATAGGCAAGGAAGTTGAGGGTCAGCATGATGAAAATTTGGCAAAGATCACAGGACCAAGCCCTAGTAGAACTGGGACCAAATGTCAGCCTTCTGAGAAAGGGAGATTTCGCTGCCCTGTACTGTGATACCCAGGAAGGACACCTCACTGTGGTGAAACAATTTAGGGAAGCTTCATGAAGCAGAAACCTATGCGTGTGCAAAGCTTACTAAGAACAGGTGAGTACACTCATGGTCCCTTTCCTGCACTTGGAATGTCTTGATCTCGAGTGGGTAGCTGGAGACCCTCTGGTGAGTTTTGTCTGTCAGCTCACTGCTTTTAAAGGTTCTCTACCAATCACCATTCAAACACACCTAAACACAGCCTATGTCATCTCTCCTCCTCTGTGCTGTTGTCACTCATGCAAGACTCCAGGTCCTGGGAAGGAGCATCTAATCGGCTGAGCCTAGGAAGGGCACCTGTGCCTGGGCTGCCAGGGGCAGGAAAAACGAGGGGTTCCGCAATGGGAAATGCATCCACCATCGCACACCACCCTGTATGATCAAACACTATACAAAGGGAGGCTGAGGTGGGGAGAGGGGGCCAAAGTCCAGCCCACCTCTACTCCCCAAGCCATGTGTCCTGACCAGGGCTTGTTAAGCAGAGCATGGACTGTATTCCAGTCTCCAGTTGCCCTATCAGCTGAGCATCTTGTGCAGTCTACAACCCACACTAGCGTACATGGCAGCTCTGCTTCTCAGGAAAACACGGAAGACTTGGCCACGACAGGCTCCATTCCCACGTGGCAGCAACTGGCGGGAGCCAAGTCATAGAAGCTGCCCTCCCGGGATGGGTACGCACTCTCTATATCCCCACAGCCCCTAGCTGGCCTGCTTCACTTGTTTGTGCCATCTGCCTGGCCCCCACCCCTGTCTTAAACAATACATTTTTTACATGGGTTTATCTAGGTAATTAGTTTCACAGTCTATTTCTGAATGACATTTTTTCTTTCCCACCCAACCCCCTTTCCCAGCACTCCTGGTTAATCTATTTATTTTTACTCTACTTCCTCCTAAAAATACATACAATACAAGAGTTTTTTAAAAAAAAGTCAGACTCCTGGTAATCTCTGGAATATGGGAGAAGCACTTTTACCACAAAGTTATATTAAGAAGTTTAATTATCATAAAATTACTGTATAACAAATATATCAAACATTAAGTATGTACACTGTATATATACACTGAGAATTCCTGGGCAGCCTCAGTCTATAAACCCATTCACCTCACCTACAATCTCAACAGACTCTTTTTCCCTTTTCTTTGACCAGGATGGGAGACTCATGCTTCTGGACAGCCTCCCACCTTCCCAGGGCCCACCACTCATGCTGAGTTCTCAAGGTAGTTGGGAGAACTTTCTCAGCTCATTCCAAGGATGCTATCATTTCTTTTTTCTGTTGACAAAGCCCTACTCTCAATTTGTTAGGCACTTATTTGTTCACTTCCCCTATTTCGGGAAGCCATGGGGCTCCAGGTTGATATTGTGGGTTGTCTCAGTCAGCTACTGCTGTATAACAAACACAAATATCACAGTGGCATACAACAGGAAGTATTTCTCACCCTATGCCTGAGGGTCAGTGGGGGGTGACTTTGCTTCAGGCTACAGGTCTTCGGGTCACCCACGGCAGCTCTGCATAACTGTTATCCTCCTGGGTCCGTGTCATGTTTTTCTCGTGGCCACTGCAGAAGCAAGGCAGCAAGCTCAACAGCACAAGCACCTTTCAAGCCCCTGCTCATGTCATATCCAGTAATCCTCATTGCCAAAACAAATAAATCAATGAAGCCCAAAGCAAGGGCAGAAAAGTATACTTGCCCCACGGAGATGGACAGAAAGGGGAGAGAGCAAATATTTACAGACAATGCCCTCCTTGTGCCCTTTTGGTCACAAATATTCATTCCTTTCCCACATGCAAAATACATTCACTCCATCCCGAAGACACTCAAAAATCTTATCCAATTCTGACACTGAGCTGGAAATCAAGAAACTCATGATCTACATCAGATCTCACTGAGGCTCTTCTTGATCCACAGACCCGAAAATCAAAAAGACAAGTTGTTTTTCCCACATACACCTAACATACAATGGCAAAACAGGGTCAGAATCACTGCAAAAACATTCCCATTTGAACAGGGAGTAACCTGGGAGTAAGGAATGTCCCTTGATTTGACCCCTGTCCTATGCCCTCAGACTAGCTCCCCAGACCTCTCTTCCCCGAGGCCCCTGGCTCTGCCCTTGGGAGGTCCTCCCTGTCCATCAGCCTGGGCCACTGATGAAGTGTTCGTTGGGGAAGATTTCCTTCTTAGTGGTGAGCAGCTCTCCAGTTGGCATCCTGCCTGAAGAAAGGTAGGGACCGAGAAATGTACTCACATCTCCAGCTGCCTCATTTTCTTTCAGATCAGTCTGGTAGCAGTTTTGACCATAAGCTTTCTCAAAAACTTTTATGTTTTCTGTGAATTTTATTCTAGTCAACTCTAAGCACCAAAAGCTATACCCATAATTCTTTTGGAGTCTCTCTCTCTCTCTCTCTCTCTCTCTCTCTCTCTCTCTCTCTCTCTCTCTCTCTCTCTCTCTCTCTATATATATATATATATATATATATATATATATATATATATCTTCACACACACACTTTTAATTTTTCCAGGAGTCATTTTGTCTAGCTGAAAGGCTGCACCCAACACTCCACTCACGCAGAAAAGCTGCAGCTTAGTGGAGGAGCAGGTGGAGAGCAAGTTTCACTTGTGTGCAAGTTCACACACGTGCTTAAGGGAGGTGTAGAAATCTCTTTATAATATCTGTTATCTCTGTAGCATCCCTTCTACTTCTAGAAGGTACTGACTGGACCATGTCAACTCTTGTGGTTCATGCCTGATACCATGTAAATGGGCTTCCCTGGCATATATTTTCCATTAATTTCAATGCCCCCCTTTGTCCCAGGCCACCCTACATAAAGTTGTAACACTTCCACTCCTGTCTTATTTGTCTCCCCATGATATATTTCATGTATTTTTAGCTACTGTTTATTGTCTGTCCACCTTCAACAGAATGTAAGTTCCATAAGGACAGAGATCATTTTCAGAGTTATTCACTTTGTTTCCAGTGCCTGGAAAAGTCTCTAGAATGGAATACGTTCTTAATAAATGGAATGATAAGTGGATTGATGGATGGATGGAAGAAGGAATAAATGAATGAATGTATAAGCAAGTCCTGAATCTTCCACTTGAAAGGGACCTCATACTTTGGGCCACACCCAGGCTCCAGCCCTGCTGAAAGACAAAACATTGCCTTATCTTTCTGGTTCTGACTTGTCTTCTCTCCTTTATGATTCTTCCCAACGCTGCAGGAATTCTTCAAATTCCCTCAGTGAACAACTCATTAAGAAGCCTCCCAGATACACACCCCCAAGTTGTCTGAACGTCTCCTGGATTCCCGTGGACTTGAAGACAAATCTTCAACAAATAGTAGAGAATGGTTAAAACTGAGGCAGGTGAACCAAAATCAGAGTCAGAATCAAAAAGCTTAAACTAAGGAAAACTAGTGCAATTGAGCAAAATGTTTCACTGAGCTTCCTGGTGGCCAAGGCATAAAGGAAAAGATGATGAGGTGCACCATTAAAAGACGTATGCTAGTTTGTTAGGCAAGACCACCTTTTTTCCTGGGCACCATCAAGTATGGTAAGCAGGGTAAAATTCAGATAGAGAAAACTTCCCACAGTGAAGGCAACTTCCTGCAGACCTGCGAACTCAACAATGACCTTGAAATTAAAAAGGAGACGCTCATGTGAACTTCAAGAAAGGGCATCATAACCTAAGGACAGCATCCTGTTTCTTGGAAGAGAGAGGAAGTCAGAGTGGGGAAAAAAGAAGGAGTTTAAAGCACCTTCCAAGAGAGAGAAACTCAAGATTTATCCAACTGTATCTTATTTTGTTTTTCAAGCTGCAAAAAGCTTACGAGAACCACAAATTAATTAGCTCCCATAACTGGAGAGCAGGTAGAAGATGTACCATTTCACCAGCTCCCTGACTTGCTAACTCGTTGGCTCACTATCTGTACTGTGGTGACCTTGGGGGTGTTATTTTGTCTGAGAGCTGAGGGCTGATGTGGACGTTTATTTTTTGAGGATGTTGGAGAGCCCAGATCCCTGGGGCTCCCACTTGAGGCTTAGGGGAGAGCATGCCCGAGAGGCTGTAGTGTCCCCTCTGATTTGGAGAGTCAGGGTGTGTGACGAAGAGGGAGAGTTATAATGTTAATAATAGAAAGGTATTAAAGAGACAAGCTATTTTTTATTGAAATTCCCTTTTACCATATGGAGTGGGATTCGGTTCCCGGGACAACCAGTGACCAAACTCATTGCTTACTCATGGCTTTGTAAAACAGTGTTGACCCCTCCAGTCCCACAGTTTACATGATTACGCTTCATTCTAGAAGCCAGGCTTCCCAGCTCCAGGGCCTGCTTTGTCGGGAGAGGACAGGGAGATGCAGATAACGTATTTATAGAATAGCCCTCCTTAGGAATTCCAGGAAAGTGAGCTGACCTTTCAATTCAGAGGACCTTGACCTCCACACTACCCTCCTCAGTTTGGCTCTGTTGGGCTTGAGGCAGAGGAGGGGGCTCAGAGAATCGTGGACAGAAGAGTTTACTGGATCCCAAAGCACCTTGGAACGGATGCCACCAATACAAGGGGCTGTTTTGTCTCCTCTGCCTGGGTCCTGCCTGGCTCATGGCTGAGTGCCAAAGCCAAAATTTGGTCAAACTCTTTCCCGGATTCCCAGCTGGGGCTCCCCTGTCCTGGGTTTCTGGCATCTTCTCTACTTACTAAATGTGCTTCGTGATCTCAGATAGAGTGGGAGGGAGAGAACCCACTGCTAAACAGAGAAGCAACTAAAAACCCCAAATGCCAACATGTCCAGTCGGGTACACGGTCATGCACCATCCCACTCATTCATTAATATCTCCATTCACGAATATCTATGGCCGGTCGGCTACCTGCAGTGGCAATGCAAGGCTGCAGGTCTAGAAGCTTCAGGTGAAACTGGGAAGGAGAACCGATGGTGGTCAGAGTGGTTAGAGAAAGGGAAAGGGCCTTCAGTCTGCGAGGGTGCCGTTGAGCATAGCCTGAGGGCAGCTGGGGTATCCGAAAGAGGGGCGTGAAGAATGAGATGGAGCCAGTAGGTTAGTAAAGCAATTAAAGAACGAAATTAAGAACACTCTCAGCACTGGCCCCCGAGGAGGGTTAAGGATTAGAAGATAGCACAGCGAGCCTCATCTAAACCTCGCCTCAGAGACCATCCCCAGGACGCTGGGGAACTCGGGCAGCCTCCCTGCTGCGGGGCAGGCATCCTTGGCAAGCAGGGAAATCATCAAAGGCTCCAGCAGCAGGAGCATTCCAGCCATTAGACAGTGGAAGACAGATTTCCTCTAAAATGTGCCTTTAAAGACAGCTCATTTACCTTCACGGGCCCCAGGAAAGCCCACAAGATGTGGCATCCGGGAAACCCAGACTCTGTCAGATCAACACGGTCTAATGCAGCATAAGAGCCGTACGTCAGACCAAGAAACGACTTCCTGACTGTAAGGGCCTATTGAACCATGAAAGAGGACTCCTAGAGAGACTGTGAAATCGCCTTCTCTCAAAGTTTTTAGATTCTTGTTTCTTTGGGGCAGTGGATTGCGGGCCAACCCCAGGGGCAGGCAGAGAGATGTGATGAATTCTCAAGTCCCTTCGTCTCATCTCACTTTCCAATCTGAGAACTGAGGTTTCTCCTGCCTTTCTGGGTGGATAGTTGAGTCCAGAAAGCAGATGGGGACAGCAACTGTTGTATTCTGCCTAAATTGCTCTTAAGGAGTTGGGGGTGACAGGTTTAGGATGGAGCCTAAACATTTTACTTTTTTATTTTATTTTTCAGAGGTAGGTCAACTGGGTCGCAGGCTCCAGATTTTCAAATACTGAATAAGAAATACTCTTAGCCTGAAAGCCATTTTACTATTTTAAATATGTGGGGTTTCTCCAGTACAGCTGTAGGATGTAAAATAAAATCCATTTCTCTCCAGTCCCTGGGCAACTCTAAAGTATCAAATGGCAAACCAGGATGGTGCTGGGTGGGGAGTGGAGAGTGGGAAGAGGCGGGGATGGGAGGTGGGGGGCGGGGAGTGGCGGGGGGGCGAAAAGTGGGGCAGGGAGTACATTTGCTCTATCTTGTGGAAGAGTTTCTAAAACAGTAGATGTGAACCCTCAGAGCCCACGGAGAGCTATAGATTTTTTATCAGCATCTGAGAGCTTTGGAAATGCCCCCAAAATTTGAATACAAGCTCCCCAAGTGACATGGTCAGACTCAGACAGCTCTCCTGGCAACTGGACACTGACATTCCCTGGTTGAAGAAAGAGAAGGAGGGGCGGGGCTAGGAGGTCATCCTTCCATCTGGGCCGTTTTGGATTTGTGATGTTTCTCCGGGATAATTCGTACTGGATTTGCAAACACTACAATTGCCACGCCAGGGCAGATGCCACAACCAATCTGGTTAAATGAATTCTTGTATGAAATGCCTATGTACTGGGCACATTACTCCATGAGATATGGGGTTGGTGCTGGGCTTCTGATGATGGTACCAAGTGGCCCCGATCTTACCTGACCTTCTCTCCCTGCTGTATCCTTACCCTTGGTGCTTTAGAGAGCACAGAACTATTCACTCATTCATTCATTCAACTGATCGTTCAATGCACTCAGTAGATATTCACTGTGCTTCTCTCAAGAACTATAAATGTAGCCATGAATGAGACAACCCACCGCCCTGCTCCCATGGGCCTCACATCCTAGTGATGGGAGACTCACAAGCAAAGAAACAACCATAGCTAGCTAGATAGACAGACAGACAGTCAGATAGATAGATACATAGATACATACATAGATAGGTAGATATAGAAAGAGAGAGAACTTTTATATTTATTATAAATAGATTAAAATGTATATATGTGTATATACACATATGTGTATGTGCATAGATAGATAGACAGATAGATAGATGATAGATAGATAGATAGATAGATGATAGATAGATGATAGATACAATTTCAAATGGTGACAAGTGCTATGCAGCCAACCAGGCAATGGAGTGACTGGCATGGGGCCCCAACATTAGCTCAGGTGGGTGGGAAAGTCCTCTCTGTGACACTTAACCTGAAACTTTTGTGCCAAGGAGCCAGCCAGCCCCATGAAGATCAGAGAAGGATGCTCCAGGCAGAGGGCCTGGCAGGTACCAAAGCTGTGGGAGTAGGAAGGAGCTTGATGTGTTCAAGGAGCAGGAAGAAGGGCAGCATGGCTGGGGCACGGGGAGGGGCAGAGCTAGAAAGAACCACGTAGATCCAGAATTAGCACCGGGAAGAAACGTGGAGTTCATGGGTCCAATTCCCAGCTTTACAGCTGGAAAATCCAAGGCTCACAGAGCAAACCTGACTTACTCAGGGTGACACAGCGATTAAGAATAGATCGGAGGGCTTCCCTGGTGGCGCAGTGGTTGAGAGTCCACCTGCCGATGCAGGGGACATGGGTTCGTGCCCCAGTCCGGGAAGATTCCACATGCCGTGGAGCGGCTGGGCCCGTGAGCCATGGCCGCTGGGCCTGCACGTCCGGAGCCTGTGCTCCGCAATGGGAGAGGCCACAACAGTGAGAGGCCCACGTACCGCAAAAAAAAAAGAATAGAGCCGAGACTGGTCCCTGCGCCTGTGACAGTCTTCTCCATGTTCATTCCGTGTGTCACATGTCACAGCACACATGTGGGCAGCACAGGCCTACAGGACACTTCGTTGGGGAAAAAGCAAGAGCTATAGGAGGTGGTAAAGGAGAGCCCAGACGTCTGTGTTAGCCAGCACTGGCCTCAGGTTCAGACTGTCCCTTACAAGATTTGTGACCTTGGGAATGTCATTTAACCTTCCTGAGCCTCAGTCTCTTCATCTATGAAGTGGATATACTGTGGGGACAGTGTGAGATGGTACATCTGGAGGGCCTAGCACAGCATCTGACGTATAGAAGGGGCCTCGTTGCACATTCATTGTTCTATGCTTATCATATAGCTCGGGCCTGTTGTGCTGGAGAGAACACCCAGGCACAAACCTTGCAAACACTTCATGCTTGTTCACACACTCACCAAACATTTACTGAGCACCTACTCTGTGACAGGCACTGCGCCAATCACTGGGAACACCGCAGGGGACAAAGCCACATGTGGTTGGGCTCAGCGCACCAGATGGGCCACTATGGCCATAACCACGCAGAGAAGTCCACGGTTGTGACTGCAGAAAGCACAGGGCAGGTCACAGTGTTTTGAGACACCATCAGGAAGATGGAGATCTGGTTGGTGAGGTCAGCGCAGGCCTCGCAGAGAAAGTCAAGCTTGGGAAGCAATGTGAACCATGAGCTGGAGGTAACCAGGCAATTGACAAGAGCAAAGAACAGTGTTCCAGCAGAAGGAACAGCAGGTGCCAATGTCCTGGGACGGCAGAGCACGGTGGGTGTGAGTGACCAAGATGAAGCTGAAGTGGCCACAGAGGGGACGGGCCCATCAGTACAGGAGGATGGAGATGGAGGTAGGGGCCAGACCACAGAGGGCCATGTGCAAAGATAAGGGGTCTGGGTTTTATCTGAAAATAATAGGACATTTAAGCAGGGATGCTTGGAACATAAACATGTCATTCTCTCAAATGTATTAATTTATTCAACAAGCATTTACCAGGTACCTTGTGTGTATATAACACTGTTCCAGGCACCATGAGGATAGGCAAGATGCCCTGGGCACTAAGGCTCTAATAGAACAGTGGAGCAAATGGGTATGTTAGCAATGGTTTATTGTAGAAGAGCTCTGGACTGTATATCAAAGACAGGGGTTCAAGTCCCAGCTCTGCTGTTTACTGAATAACCCAGAGTCCCTTGAAGACAGTGACTAGGTTTGATTATCTTTGGGTCCTCAGCACCTGGCGCACAGGAGGATGGGTAAACTTAGAATAATCACATCACTGTGTATAATATCAATAAGGCCTTACATTTGTTTAGTGCTTTATTGTCTTTAAAGTACTTTCACATACTGGATCTTATTTTATTCTCACACCATCCTCGTGAGGTAGATTCAGGACCAACTACATAATTTGTGAGGCCAAGTGCAAATGAAAATATGGGCCTCTTTGTTCAAAAATTAATAAGAGGGCTTCCCTGGTGGTGCAGTGGTTGGGAGTCCTCCTGCCGATGCAGGGCACACGGGTTCGTGCCGTGGTCCGGGAGGATCCCACATGCCACGTAGCGGCTGGGCCCATGAGCCATGGCTGCTGGGCCTGCGCGTCCGGAGCCTGTGCTCTGCAACGGGAGAGGCCACAGCGGTGAGAGGCCCACGTACTGCAAAAAAAAAAAAAAAAATTAATAAGAATGTCATGACGGTGGTAGCAGAGAATTAAACCAAGGTCAATATCACTATAAGGATGGGGTCCTGTGTTACTGCACAGGCTGCACGTACATGAAGCCAGTTCTGGGTAAATTCTATTTTATTCATTTTACAGGTGAGGAAACTGAGGCACAAGGGAAAGTGACTCTGTCAATGTCACTCAGCTGGTACCCAAAAGAGTAAGCCTCAAAAGAAACCCAGGCCTTCTGCTTCCAGGTCCAGGATGCTTCCTGATAAAATAGGGCTGACTCACTTCTGCTCTGCGTTGCAGCTCTGCTCTGGGCTGTGTTCCTGGCAGGGTAGTTCTAAGCATTGTTTGAAAAGTGATGCAGACAGCAAAGTGGATTGCAATTGTTCATGATGTTGCATGAAACCCTTCAACAGGTCCCGTTGCTCTCAGGAGAAAGGCCAAAGGTGGAGTCCCTTTGCAGTCTGATCCCTGATGAAAATTCTCCAGCTGCATCACCCACCCCTGCTGCCTCATTCAAAATGTGCTTCCCATCCACACACACCTTCCTGCAATTTCCCAACTGGACCTTGCTCCCTCTGACTTCCAGGCCTTTGCTTGTACTACTCCCTCTGCCCCAGATGCTGTGCTATGAAGGGTGAGTTCAAGGTGGCCAACTAATGGAGGGAGCAGGGCAGGATAAGAAAAGGCATCTAAGGCAGATGACTAGTCTGTCTGCATCCTTGGAGAAACTATCCATCCATCCATCCATCCAACAAACATTCACTGAGCCCTGTGTGCTATACACCAGGTATTAAGTTAGGCACTGGGCATCCAGAGATGAATAGCCACACCTCCCACCCTCAAGAAGCTCACAGTCCAATGGAAAGACAAACAAGTGTTACCCACAGTGCAAAACCAATTTCATAACCTATGTGAATCCAGACTCCTTCTCATAATTTATGCAAATTCTTTCTTTCTTCTTCCTGATCCTGTCTCCATTCTTGTTCGTAAGTGTCATCCCAGTATGGCCTTGAGACGGTTGGGACAAAGCCCTAAGCCCCTTTACTACTTTTCCATAAGAAATACAATTCCAGTGATGATCTTATGGATTTGATGCCTTTATCATATATGGACCTGAAGAGTTATGGTAGAGGACTATGTCTCACACTTTACAGCCTTCCACCATCTTGCTGGTTTGCCATCCATAATCCTCCACTTCCCCAAAGCCCAGCGATTAGCATGGACCCCTCCCCACTGCACAGCCCCCTGGGAGTATCATCCAGTCCTCGCTCCCTACCCTGACGCATCCCCCAAGGACAGCTGGCTCCCCAGAACCTGGTGAAGATAACGTGCTCGAATTCACAGAAAGGGACCGCGACAATACAGAGAGTGGTGAGCGCTACAACGGGGCAAGTTCAGGGTGACTGTACAAGGTGTTACAGAAGACGGCTGGGTCCTGGGAAAGACTCCTGGATGAAGAGATGAGAATATTCCAAACAGAACAAAAGACAAGGACAAGGAAGCCAGAGAGGGCCTGGCGATTTAGGGTCAGCAAAAGTGGTTCAGCAGGGCTAGAGGATCAGGTGTGAGGGGCAAGGTGACACTGGAGAGGCAGGCAGGCCATGAGGCGTCGGGGGGCAGAGCTGAGGACCATGGACTTGAAGCTCTAGCTGCAGAGCCGCTGCTGAGAGATCTAAAGCTGAGAAGTGATACGATGATAAGAGAATTCAGAAAAATTATAGGGGCTGAGATATATGGGGTCACTCCACCCCAACCTGGAGGTTATGGGAGCCTCAAGTGCAGGGCCAACGTCATTACAAGGCAGCAGTCTGCCCACCCACCCCACCGGGGAGTAGGCATGAGACCAGACAGAGCCACTCCTGGGGACAAGGTCTTGTGATAAAGACAGGCAGCAGAGCCCCAGGGTGGCTGTCCTTGTGTCCCTGGCAGGGGTGGGGCGAGGGTAGTGGCCTCACACCCACTCTGTTCTGCAACAAGTCCTCTTGGGGATCTGTTATCAGAGCAAAAACAAAGTCTGTGAGATTCATGGACTGTCAGGACCTGACAGAAGGATTCAAACTAATTTTCAAATGTCTTCAGGTCAGCAAAACCTCAAATGCACTTTTTCCAGAGCTCTTTCCTATCTCCACACGCCCACCACCACCCCATCACTGCTTCATTCTAGAAGCCGCATGGATTTCAAGGGAAATGGAATCAGTGTGGTCCTGCTTCTTTCACACTTGAATCCTCAAACAGGCTGTTTTGTAAGAGACCGAGCACTTCCAAGACACCTTTGCAGACTCCCTGAGCATCTTGTTTTGAATCAGGAAATTGGATTTTGCCAGAACTTTATGTTCAAGTTCAATATTAATGTCAGAACCCATGAAATGTGAGTGGGTTCTAAATTTGGAAAAACATATTCTTCAATCTCTCCCCAAATCATTCCTTCAGCTACTGGCTTCGGAGGCAAGTTCTCTATTCTGTGTGGCTGTCCAATGTTGGCTCTGAATGATACACTCAGGCTTCGAACACACGAGGTGCTCACTCAGCCAATCAATAGATCAATAACCTGCTTTGGAAGAGTACGCAGAGGGAATCCAATATCTAGCCAGCTTCCTTTCTTGGCAAAGCTGCTGGGTTGAGTCTTGTTTCTGTGCAGGACATCTGCCCTGACTTGAACTTTGACTCCCTACCAGTGTCCTTCCTGAATTATTTACACTGAGAACATAGCGCCTAAAAAGATTTATTTTAAAAAAAAAAAGAAAAAAGAAAGAGCCGAGTGTCATTTTTAGAAAGGCGAGACACCCAACACATCCTACTCTGAGTAGATTTCTTTGACGGCTTATGATGTTGCCTGAATGGTAAATATACCCTCAGACTCCGAGTAAATAGTCCATGGCATGTAACTTGGGATAAAAGAGGAAATTTTACACAACGTGGCCACAGACGCCTTGTCATTTCCCAGAAAATTAGAGGGTCTTCCAGTGACCCTGTAAATTTATCACACAAGTATTCTTCCACGACTTCAGGAACAGATGGGGTCTGTTTTGATAATGTTTTCCAATCCCCATAGATAACACGGAGGGGGGCAGGGAGGGGAAGGGGGGAGGGAAGGGGAGGGGGAGGGGGAGGGCGGGACGGCCTGCCATTGCCCCCAGAACGGGAAACCAGCGCTCAGGCAGGCAGCCGGGCGTTCTGTGCCTCTGGTCACTTGAAAGACACTTTGTTAGCACGGAGCATTTCGTTTTTGAAGGGAAGCAGCAAGGGATCTGGGGGAACACTCATTCCTGTACTGGTAGCCCTTCACTAAAGCACTGAGGTGGGAAAGGATTGGTCAAAGAGAGACTCAGATGCAGAGGAGGAGCTAGGATCAAAGACAGGCTGCAGGGCTTCCCTGGTGGCGCAGTGGTTGAGAGTCCGCCTGCCAATGCAGGGGACACGGGTTCGTGCCCCACCCGGGGAAGATCCCACATGCCGCGGAGCGGCTGGGCCCGTGAGCCATGGCCGCTGAGCCTGCGCGTCCGGAGCCTGTGCTCCGCAACGGGAGAGGCCACAACAGTGAGAGGCCCGTGTACCGCAAAAAAAAAAAAAAAAGACAGGCTGCAAGGGGGTCTTGAAAGATACCCCTCTGCCTCCAGAGAGGATCACAGGGGTTCTGAAATCAGAGGGAGATTTCATGACTGCTAACCAACCAATTTCTAGAATCTCAGTGGAGATGGAGAAATACAATCAATATCTTCCAGGTAGCAATTGTGCATTCAGTTTAAAAAGCAGATTCCACCACTAATAATAATAGCTGATATTGACTGAGGGATTCCCAGGTGCCAGGCACCGGGCTGATCACTCCACCAGGTTAATGCATCTAATCCTCGCCACCCTGAATGTGAAAGGAGGACAATGAGGTGCAAAGAGGTCACAGACCTGCCCGGAGTCTGCGGCTGGTCAGGGCAGGGCTGGGAGGAGTCCCCGGGAGATGCAGGGTGATGCTGTGCAAGTCTCTGGTCTCTCCACAACCTGGATTCCTCACCTGTAAAGTGGAGCTGACCACAGCAATATGACACAAGTCTTTTCCTTTCTTTTTTTATCTTTTCTCTCTCTCTCTCTTTTTTTTTTTTTTTTTTTTTTACCAGGCCCATATGCTTTTAAACCACAGTTTCTTTCAGGGTTCTCATTTCCAACTTTCATCACTCATTTGTCCATTCAGCACATGTGATTGAGCAATCACTAGTTATGTTACCGTCATCCAGACTTCCAATCGGGACCTTTGTAATTAGCTCACCCACTGCCTTTTCACGGTGGGCTTTCCCATCATTATCGTGCCTTTGACAAGCATCTCTTTATGCCATTGTCTGTTTTACAAAAACTAACTATATCTGTCTTGTGCTTTACTGTTCACAAAATCCTGTCCCATCAACTTACTTACTTGTATGTGATCTTTAGGACAACCTAGCAGAGAAAAGAGAAACAGATATGATCTTTATTATTACTGTCATTTTCCTATTTTACACACAGTGAAAGCACAGCCCAAGCGTTCCAAGTGAATGCTGGAGCCAGGATTCAAACTCAGATCTCAGGATGCCCACACTGGACCCTTTCTGCATAAACATGGCCACCATCTGGGGGCTCACCCTCCTTCCCCGCAGTGGGCCACGTTGGTAAAGGACAGCCACACAGAGCACTGCGGAGCTTGGCGGTTACACACGTGGACTCTTGAGCCAGATGGCCTGGGTTCTAAATCCTGCCCCTGCCACGTACTAGTTGATGACCTTGGGCGAATGCCTCCATCTCCTCATGTGTTAAAAAGGGGATAATAAGAGTACCTACCCTCATAGGATTGTTGTGAAGATCAATGTATATTCATTATGATTGATATAACATATATCATATATAATATTAATGTTTATTATGTTACAAATTAATTATAATCTAGAATACTGATTAATTTAGTACATTAATAGAAAGCTCTTAGGACAGTGTCTCACACTTAAATGCCATCTAATTATTCATTCTTTTAACGTAATTATGGAGGCATCTGAAAGCAAACAGAGACTGGGAAGGAAAGGGCAGAATAGAGCAAAGAGCTCTAGCTGGGGATCCAGGAGGAGGAAAACTAACTGGAACTGACAGTCAGGAGATATGGTTCTACTCTCCACTCTGCCACAGTTACAATCTGTGCAACTGGGAACAAATCCGTCACTCTCCACCTCTTTGGTTTCCTCATCTGTCTGATGGGAGGGAGTTAAACCACTCTGGGTAGGGGCGACTTGACAAAGACTCACTGACTCCCTCATCTGACCCAAAGCCTCTGGCAACTGATGAGTACACCAGCCACCCCACTTTGATTAAGACCAGTGAGTGAAGACAATCAGATAGTTTCACTTAGAATCAGTCTGACAAATTCATCTCAGTTTGCATGGGACTTTCTCAGTTCTCAGACTGAAAGTCCCACATCCCAGATACACAATCCCAGGAAAACCAGGACAACCAATCGCACTAATTAGGTCAGCCCCTTAAAAAATTCTGTAATTTCATCCATCATTCTCGAAACTTTGCCACGCATGTTATCACCTTCAGATATTGTGCCATAACTGGGTTCCAACTGTGAACTTACTCAAATACACTTATTTCAAAAGAGTGTTTTACATCATTACTGCAGCAATCAGGATAGGCCAGGTTAGCTGAGGGGACAAAGCAGAGAGCTGGAAATATGCGGGAATAGCACTACAGCTGTGAAAGCAAACCTGCATCGTGGGCCATAAAGAGAAGGGAAAATAAAAATCAATGAAAATAAAGCGAATGACACTAGCTAGTAGAGCTGACTAAAGCTTCTGTCTGGTCCCAGGTACCTGCTCACTCTTTGCTAAAAGGAAAGATTAGTAAGAATTTAAAACATCCTGGGATTTTTCTCCTTTCCATAAACAGGATTGAAAATAAAGAATTTATCACTCTGTGATTTTATCTTATTTAATGTCATGTCCATCTACCATCTAAAATCATCTCCCACGCCACCAGTGGAGGACATCAAATACACTGGGAAAGACAGAATCAGAGAGAGCATAAAGGTGAGAGGGCAAGGGCTGGGTCATGCATTTAAATGTTCAAATCTTCGAGAGGCACTCTTCCCTCCAAAGCAACTTTTACCACTAGTTAATAGCAAGTCAGACAGGCCACAAGCTGAGAGGGGACCCCTCTCCAGCCCTTCTTTTATCAGGAACCCCACCTTGCCTAGGGCAAGTACTGCAAGAGACAGAAAGCACTCAAGAGAGGTCCTTGTTGCAACAAGATCAGATGGGAAGAATTTCAGCAACGCAAAGCAACCGCAAAGGACCCATGACTTTTAAATCCCAACGAGGTTTAGGCAAGTCCCCAGAACAGATTAAGAAATGACTGTAAATTCTCATCATGTGGCTGAAAGGGCCTACGTCACTGCTACTTCTTCCAAAGCCATAATAGTACCAAATATGGTTTGCCACCTGAGATTGGTTACGGAGACAAATGCCAGATGGCGCTGCAGGAGAGCCCAGCCCTGCTATCTGTAGTCTCCCCTTCTCCACTCCTCCAATTCCATGAGCGCCATTCACTTTCTCCATTCCAGCCCTGACATGCTTCCTCGGCTGGGCCACCTCACCCACTCTGTGGCTTTAAATGCCACCTACAATGGCCAATGACTCCAAATCTTTAACACCAGCCCAGCCCATCTGCTGCACTTCAGAATCCAGACCCTACCCGATAGCCCCCACTTCAACGTCTCACCAGGACCTCAGACGCAACGTGTCCAAGCTGAACCTACAGTCTGCTCTGCCCCAAGCCCACTTCTCCTCCACCATCCACTCCTTTGCTCAAAGGCAAAACCTGGGAGTCTTCTGTGATTCCTCTTTCTCCTTTGTCACCCCAAATCTGGTCCTATTAATTTTATCACCTAAACGTTTATAGAATTGATCTTCTCCATCCCACACCTCCCACCCCACTGCAGGCCACCCACCCACATCTCTCCCCCAGCCAATTATGGAATCTCCTAATTGGTCTCCCAAGATCACCTCTGCTTCTCTCTAATCCTCGCCAATCCACAACACAGCTATAAGCAACTTTTTAAATGTAAATCTTATCTTCTTGTTTAAATCCTTCAACTGTACCCTATTACCCTTGTAATAGAAACCGTGGCCTGAAATCCATTTCACCTGCCTTCACTAATCAAGGTCGTTTTAAGGCTTGCAAAGTCCTCCAAGCATCACATAGCCTAAACAGTAAGATGTTTGCCAGAGTTGTTTTCTAGGAACTTGGAGTCAGCTGCTCTAGTTGGAGCTGAGCTGGTTAAGACTGGATAGAACCACCAACCCTTCACCTGGGCATGCACGAGTATCTACACTGAGTGACCTTTTGACATCAGATGCCTGAAAACTCCACCCTCGGAACATGCAGATAGGGAAAATCACCTTTCCCCATGCTCCCCATGTCTTAGAGCACCCTGATTCTTTATTCATTAACCCAGAAATGCCGTGGGCCTCTTGCCTTCAGGGAGGTGGTTTTGAGATTTGCTCTATCATCTCCTCGCTTGGCTGCCTGGCAAATAAACCCTCCCTTTGCTGCAAACCTCGGAGTCACAGCGTTTGGCAAGCCAGCCAGGAGGTAAGACGAGACAGACAATTTGTCTGTGGCTTGTTGGCCTTTTGCTGGTATTGAACCTGTGGATGAATCCAAGCAGCTGCCTGGTCCATCTGTTCCAGGGACCATCCCTTGGATGGTGAGATGCCATCCTGGTGGTGAGATGGTCCTGGTGAGATGCCACCAACCTTTGGTGCTTAGTTTTGTTTTGCAGCAAAGAGACGGTTTTGGGGTTTCAGGGTTTTGAGGTTCAGAAGACTTTTTTGGGAGAGTAATTTTGTTAAAGAAATCACCTATGCCTAGGTTGTCTTTGCAATCCTGACCAAATGGCAGGTTGGAGGCCCACCTGGCAGGATTTTGGCAGGCAACATGAAAAGTTACCACTACTGTGGCACTCCATACCTGAGTTAAAGGCCCAGGGCTCTAGTTCTGGTTGTGTTTGTGTTGGTCTCGTTTGTCTGTGTCTGATTGTCTTAATTGTAAAGAATTGGCTATTGGGGATTGAGCTTCTTGGTGACCATAACAAGGACCCTTAGAAAGATTTCATTGCTGCTACCACCTGGAAGCAAAACCCCTTCAATATGGGATATGTTAATCCAATTCCCTCTTGCAGCCCTCTAGGCTGTATTCTTTTAATTGGATGACTTTCAGGTTATGAATCCACGGTAAAGAAAAAGATGATTTTTTTTGTAACACTGTGTGATCACAATATCCTTTAGACTCAGGAGCAAGATGACCTGAAAATGGGTCCTTAAATTACCATACAATTCTGCAACTAGATTTATTTTATAAACGGGAAGAAAAATGGGATGTAATATCCTATGTACAGTCTTATGTTACTATATCAAAATAAACCTGTGCAAAGAAGAAGTAACCTTGGACTTCCATGGTGGTGCAGTGGTTAGGAATCTGCCTGACAATGCAGGGGACACAGGTTTGAGCCCTGGTCTGGGAAGATCCCACATGCTGCGGAACAACTAAGCCCCTGCACCACAACTACTGAGTCTGCGCTCTAGAGCCCACAAGCCACAACTACTGAAGCCCACTCTCCTAGAGCCCATGCTCCGCAACAAGAGAAGCCACCACAGTGAGAAGCCCATGCACCACAATGAAGAGTAGCCCCTGCTCACCACAACTAGAGAAAGCCCACGTGGAGCAACAAAGACCAAATGCAGCCAAAAATTAATTAATTTTTTAAAAAGGAAGATGTAACCTTATAGTCCAACAGAAAAGGAAGGCAAAGAAATTTGTTTTGCTTGACTCTAATGAAAAGGAGGACAACTTTCTCAACTTGCTGTTGATTCAGCTGAACACTCTGACTGCTCCTCCTCCACCCACATACAATGGTGTTGCTGCTCTTTCGTTGCCAGCACCTGAGCCAGAGCCTCAGGCCTGGCCACCTCAGTCTCTGAGGGTCAAGAAATAAGAATGGTCTCCCCCTCTCATACCCACTAGGGCACTCAATTTGGCCAGGGAGCTACCCGGCTCTAGTTGGAGCTGAGCTGGTTAAGACTGGATAGGACCACCAACCCTTCACCTGGGCATGTACAAGTATCTACACTGAGTGACCTTTTGACATCAGAGGCCTGAAAACTCCACCCTCGGAACATGCAGATGCCAGTAACCTAGTTATGCAGGGGGGGCAAGATTCATTAAGGCAAGTCCCCATTAGGGTTGTAAATGCTGAGACTGGGCAGTTGATGGGGTTGAGAAAAAGGAGTGGACTCAGATCAACTTCCAATTAATTTAACTGGAAGAGCAACACGCCGTCTTATAGAGATGAACCAAAGAGAATGGAAAATCTTTTCATCGATTTTTTTTTTGCCACCCACACCCCAACCTGGACAGAGGTTCAAAATTTATTAAATATCCTCTTCACTTCAGAAGAACATATAACAGTGCTGGATAAAGCTATGGAGGAGGTAGATCGGCTTCACACAGTACCTGGCAAGCTGGTACGGGAGGCAGCAAGGGTAGCTGTACCAGCAGTGGATCCTAACTGGGATGTGAATGCTAGGGATAGGCTAAAAGTTGGACACTACTAAGAGTGCATTCTTGCAGGATTGTGAAGAGGGGCACCAGAACAAAGAAGCCTTAATAGAGTACAGGAGGTAAAACAGAAACCAAATGAGGATCCTTTGGAATTTCTAGAAAGGGTCTTTAAAGCCCATAGGCAGTATACAGGTATAGACCTATGGCCCTGGAGAATTTAAAGATAGTTAATATGACTTACCAGTCAGAGTGCCCCCAACATACAGAAGAAACTGCAAAAGGTAGAAGTGTTACTGAATTAAGTGGTATGGACCCTGCTTGAGCCCTAGTCCCGCCAAGTCCCTCTGCCTTGGCTGGGAAGGTTCCTTTTCCATTCGTGTTCATGCAACCAAAAACAAAACTGAAGCTGAGATGGAAGCAGCACAAGCTTTATGCAGTGGCCAGAGAATGGTGACATAGGAACTCAGTTCACAAATCAACTTCTCCCCTTAAGTGAGAGGAATTTGCTTTTAAGGAGTAAGAACAGTGGGAGGAGGAGTGAGGCTGATGATGGGGAGGCGTAAGCATTAGTTTTCTGGGAGAGAGACAGGGCTTTCCTGGAAGTGGGGTGTCACCACTTTATGGTCTGTGACTTCCAGTCATGGCCACTAGTAGGCGTGTCATTCATTATGCTAATGTAGTAAAATCAGCGTAGAATGAGACTCAGGGTCTGTTGGAGATCAGATTCGTTGCCATCTTGGTTTCAGCTGGTTCTATCTGGTTTTTGCTTTTCTCTTCCTATAGCTTCCTTTCTTTGTGTCTAGACTTTGTACCTTAAAGATATAAGTTAGGGGGGCTTCCCTGGTGGCGCAGTGGTTGGGAGTCCGCCTGCTGATGCAGGGGACGCAGGTTCGTGCCCCGGTCCGGGAGGATCCCACGTGCCGCGGAGCGGCTGGGCCCGTGGGCCATGGCCGCTGGGCCTGCGCGTCCGGAGCCTGTGCTCCACAGAGGGAGAGGCCACAGCAGTGAGAGGCCCGCATACCACAAAAAAAAAAAAAAGAAGAAGAAGAAGATATAAGTTAGTTCCTCTTCAAGGGAGGGGGTTGATGGGTTTTGAGCAAGGGTCTGGTGGCAACCCTGGTAACAGAAAGGAGTTTAGCGATGCCTATGTCTCAAGTTGTTGAAATTGCCTTTAAAGTTTTTAATGGCAGAGACCAGGTTCAGGAGCAAAGGGAACAACAGAGAATGAAACAGGCCACTCTGCTGGCTGCTGCCCTAACACAGGGAAGAGAAGGGCAAAACTGAGGACCTCAACAAGGGACTCAGCAAAAGGGTTACCTCTGCACCTGGACAAATGGACACAAAGTACCACCAGAACAGGCTTGTGCATTACAGACTCTATTGTTCCAATCCTGAAAAGAATAGCCTGCAACCATTCCAGAAGAATACACCAAAGAAGGAAACTCTTAAAGGAGGAAACAATGAACCTCTAGGCTGAAATCTTGGAAGATTAAACAACCACAGACCAGATCCATCCTCACTGGACTGGACCTTATGAGGAACGCAGTGAGATACGGAAACCATGCTGCAGAAGAAAAACTGCAACCTAGATCATCCAAACCTTGGCTCGTCGGACCCCCGACATTGACTTCTCTGAGTGGGCAGGGGAATGCCTAACAGATCTCAAGATCCTTTTCAGAAGGAAGCTGTGAGGAAGAAATTAAGGTGATCGTCTTTGTCTGCAATATGGCAGTGGTGACTTTGGTAAGGTTAAACTCTTCAGAAGGCAATTTAGATCACTTGTTACATTACCAGAATGACTGTTCTCTTCTAGTTATGCCTTCTCAGTCCTCAAGCCCTTGTTAGGTCTACGCCCCTTATCAGCAGGAAGTAGCCAGAGCAATTGTTGCCTCTCTTCCTCAAGGTTGAGGAATAATCAAGGGGGGGGGGGCTGAAACCGTGGCTTAAATCCATTTCACCTGCCTTCACTAATCAAGGTCATTTTAAGACTTGTATGTCCTCCAAAACTCACATAACCTAAACAATAAGATGTTTGCCAAAGTTGCTTTCCGGGAACTTGGAGTCAGCTGCATCTAGTTTGAGCTGAGCTGGTTAAGGCTGGATAGGACCACCGACCATTCAACTGGGCATGTGTGAGTATCCACTCAGTGACCTTTGGACATCAGAGGCCCGAAAACTCCACCCTCAGAACATGCAGAGCCCTGTAGCCTAGATCTACCTGCACAGAACCCCATTATTACACCGTCTTCCCATCACCTTTCCCCACGCTCCCCATGCCTTAGGCACCCTGCTTCTTTATTTGTTATCCCATAAATACCCTGAGCCCCTGGCCTTTACGGTGGTGGGTTTGAGATTTGTTCTCTCAGCTCCTCACTTGGCTGCCTTGCAAATAAACCCTCTTTGCTGCAAGCCTCGGACAGCCTTGCTGTCCGTTGGGCAAAAAGAACCTGGCTGGATAGCAATGAATCCTCAAGTCCTTAAGGTGGCTATGAAGGCACCATGTGCTCTGCCCTCCCACATGTGCAGGCTTACCTCCACCCATGCTCCCTGCCCTGGGAGCCTCTTCACTCCAGCCCCACACACTTCCTCCACCTTCTCCTCAATGCCAGGGTGTTGAACAAGCTAGGAACAAGCCCTCTCTCTGCCTAGCACATTCCTCACAACTCAGCTTAGCACTCCTCTGGGAAAGCTTCCTGATCCCCAGGCCAAAGTAGGGCCCTCTCACCCCCTATATAAACCCTAGAGCACCCTGGCCTCCTCCTTCCCAGTGCTCAACATAACAGCATTTCCTGTCCATTAGCTGTTGCCCATTAGGCTGCCTGTTCCTTGGAGACAGGGACCCACTGGTATCCCCACACCTAGTACTGTGCCCAAGGGTATAGCAAGTGCTCCACAGATATTTGGAGACTGAGTGATAACCATGAGAGTCACTCCCCAGTGGTCTGGGTCCCCACCCGCATGCCTCTCTGTGCCCTTTCTGAAGAAGACTCAATAGCATGCATTCTAGTCTTAGAGAACATGGGATCTGGTGACACCACTGGGAACACTGACAAAAATGTGTCTGTGGTGGGTTCACCCAGCCCTCAGGAAGGACTAAGGATGGAGTCATGCTGCGTCACGCACAGGAAGAGCCTGAGCTGGTGCTGCTGGCACGGGGTGTCCTAAGCCTTTGGTCTTGGCTTTCTCTTCCTAGAGTATTTATATCCATCCAGAGAAGTCTGCTGGCTTCATTAATTGTGAACGTATGTCCACCCAAAGCAGCCATAAGCTGAATGTATTGAATACCAGACCTTATATGGGCATCCCCTGTTGATTTATATGTTAATATGTGACATGAAGGGGAGGGCTAAGGCGGAAGACCAAATGTTCGCCTTCCCCTGTGATCTCAAAGGCGCGAGTTCGTTGGTGTATTGTTTGTTTTTAATGGAGTGACTACCTTTCCTATGAAAAAAGGGCATTGTAAGGCCCACAGACATTTGATGGTCAGTATAGGGACAAGCCTACAGTTGAGAAGTGGCAGCAAAAAGTGTAGATTCTGTGTCCGTGTCTCCAATGAGAACAGCTAACATGCAGTAGATGTTAGTGCCCAGCACCCTCAACACAAATGCACCCACTCATTCCATCCCCACAATAGCTCTATGCGGCGGGTACCGCTGTTACGCGCTTTTTGCGAATGGGGAAAGCAAGGCCCAGAGAGGTTAAGGGATGGGCCCTCTTAGTGAGTGGCAGAGCTGGAATCTGAATCCAGGCAGTGTGGCTGCAGAGTCCTGAGTAGTCAGGACCCACGGGGATCCATTCCGTCTAAACCAAAGCCAAACCCAGGGACCCGCTTCCAGAGGACTCCAGCCCCTGCCCTGATTGGGAGCCAGGGGCCGGGGAGTGGGTCATCCAAGTAGGCAGAGGCCTTGAAGCACCGATCACCAGGTACATCCCTGCTCTGCGGTTACCAGGTTCCATGGCGGTGGGCAAGTCGGCGGTTTCCTCTTGTGAGGCTCAACTTCCAAATCTGTAAAACGGAAATGCTGACGATAACATCGTGCTAGTTCCTGTCTCCCAGGGATGGTGTAAGGATTGTAGGAGAGAAAACGTGCAAAGCATTTAGGACAGGGAATGTCTTCAATAAACATCGGTCCTATTATTTCTAGCCGGGGGGGTTCAGGACATCACCAGTTATTCATTCACAAACATATATCAAGCACCTACTAACAATGTACCAGGCACCACGCCAGGTGCTAGGCACACAAAGAAGGAGATGGCAGCCAGGCCTTCAAAGAGCACATGGTTCAGAGAGGCTGTGATATGGTTCTACACAAGGGACAGCGGGGGAGGGGGACACAAGGCTGGTGGGAGCCTTGGGTTCTTGCAGGGGAATCAAGAAGGTGCCACGGAGGAGGGCGACAAGGATGCAGGAAATGGGGCGAGGTTGTTTCCTACATTTGCAAGAGCACCAGTAAGGGGCCAGCTTCACAGCATCCAACAGCGGGGTCAGTGGGCTTGAGGAGGGGGGTCACCATCACACAGGGACTGGGTTCCAGGCAGGCAGCTCTGATGTGGTGAAGTCTACATCCACGTCCTGAAGTCTTCTTTATCTCCAGACTCAGCCCGAGACAAAGAAATAACTAAACATTGAAGCAGGAATCTAAGTTTGGGTTTTTTTTGTTGTTTGTTTTGGTGCCCAGTTATTTGCCTGTTAGCCAGCCCCGGGATAAGACAGAATTTATGTCTCACCAAAGAGGCACCAAAAAGGGAAGGAGAGAGAGACAGAGAGAGAGCAGATTATGCAGAGTTTTGTGTTTTTTTTTTTCCTTCAGAGTGTCTCCTCACTAGAATCCTGCCGCTCTGTCTCCGGGGAGCGGTTCGCCCTCCAGAAAATATGACACTTTATTTCCTGCCCTTGTTTGTTAACACACCCCATTACCATCCATCTCAGTTTCAAGTAACTGCCAGCCGGCATTAACGCCCTCCTCCTCGCCGAGGCAGAAAATAGAAAGGGAAGAATTCAGCAGATTTTCCCCCATGGCACCCTCGGAGGCACCAAGATAACCAGAGCAGAAACCACAATTGGATTCTTATTCCTTCAGCCCAGGAATGCGAAGGACGGGACGGTTTAACCACCTCCTGCATTTTCCTGCAAAGAGAGCCTTGTTATTTCGGTTGTCTGGGCTCCCTTCTCTGCTACGGAGAAAGATACATTAATTAATTTTTTTTTTTTTTTTTTTTAACGTTAGGCAGGAGATGTTACAAACTGTCAGGAACTGTCAGTGGGCGCCTGCCCCAGTCAGGTGAGCGGCCTGCGGCGGAGACACACTGACCCCTAGTGGCCGTCCCGGCCCTCGCAGCCCCGGCGCCCCGCCCTTGCCCTGGGCTGGATAAAACCGCTCTTTCCTCCCGGCAGCGTTGTGTGGGCTGCGGGGTGGCCAGTGTTGTGTGCCCACCGCCTGCCCCAGCGCAGGCACAGACACACACACACACACCATGTCCAATTTCTTCTCTCCTTTTCCAATTCCATAGAGCATACATTTCCTAAGAACCCTCACAGTGCAGGCTCTGGGTTACAGATAAGGCCTGTTTCTGTTTCTCTGGTCCTGAGCAGTTGCTGGAAAGGCAGACAGGGCCCCAGCAGGACACAGGGCTGGGAGGGAGGAAGGGAGCCGGCTTTGTGGAGGGGCTGCCTTGTGCCAGGCACTGTGCATATATTATCCCACTGGAGCCTCACAGTGGCCCCGATGGACAGATTTGGAAACTGAGGCTCTGGCTGTCCAGTGGCTTGCCCATGTCACAATGCTAATGTTTTACTGATTTTATTTATTTTAATAAGCAAATATTTACATAACACTTACCTGCCAGGCATTCATCTAGTGCTTTATCTATATTACAATTAACTAGATTGAATCTTTATCACGATCCTATGAAGTAAGTACTATTATCTCTATTTCACAGATGAGGAAACTGAGGCACAGAGAGGTTAAGTTACTAATGAGTGGTGGATCTGGATTCAGCCCCACAGTCCAGCTTCAGAGCGCCCTCGACCGTGGCGGGGCTCCATGTACCCTGGATACTGGTAAGGAGGAGACTAGGACTCCAAATCCAAGCTCTTCCCCTGACCTCCTTTATCCCCTGAGGATAAAGTGCTGCAGCCGTGCAGGAGAGCGTGCGGTGCTTCTAACTGCTGCAACAGGAAGAAGCCTGGTAGAGGAGGTGGCATGGAAGCTCCTGCAGAGGAGCTCCTGCATGGTCACAGACCATGCCATTTACCTGCAGAGCCCCAGGCCTGGCACATGGTGGGGAGGGGTGCTCAATAAAAGCTCAGCTGGACTGGACCTTGAAAGAAGGTTCAAAGACCTTGAAGGACGTTTCAAGGAAGGTAGGAGGGAGGCTACGAGGGCTGCACATAGCACAATGCTGAGGTAGAAAAGTACAGGTCATGTTTCCATGACCAACCCCACAAAAAGGTATTTTCAAAACCGCCCCTGCTCTTTTGGGCCAATACAAGGGGATTAGCTAGACTGCAATTGAGCGCCCCCTGCTGCACACACCTGTGATTAATATCATCTAAAGTGTGTGTGCCCCTCCCCGCTCTGAATTTTATCTCATCTGAGCTTCACAGCAGGCCCATGAGATAGATATAACCAGCTTCACATTTAACATGAGAAAACGGAGGGCTTTTCCAAATGGGCTGAGTAACTTGTCCCCAGTGTCCCAGCGAATACATAGAGACCTGGACACCGAGGCTTGCTGACTCCAAAACTTATGCCCCCTCATGCTGTCACCATCAGCCAGGACCCCCATGCAGGGAAAGCCCAGCACCCACCCTGGCAGCCCCGTCCTTCTCTCATGCAGTGTTTTGAACTGGCCAGCTTGTTCCCGTCTTGCCCCAGCCGTTCCCTCAGCCTGAAATGCTCTTCCTGTACATGGATCTTCCCGCAGTTGGCTTCTTCCTGTCATTCCGGTGTCAGCTCAAGTGTCATCTCCTCTGAAAAGCCTTCCTTGTCCACCCAACCGAAAATAGCCTTCCAGTCACTCTCTATTGCATCACTGTTTTGTCTTCTTCCCAGCAGTTATTCATCCCTGATAATTTCGTGTTTAGTTACTATCGTTAGTCTCATCTCATGTATAATACGGGCTATCAATTACATGGCACAAACCTACCGTGTGCCAGCAATCTTTCAAGAACTCTGCACACAGTAGGTCATTTACTCTTCACGCTATCCTTTACTGTAGGTTCTATTATTATCCCCATTTTACAGAAGAGGAAACTGAGGCAGGGGAAGTTCAGTAACTTGTCCAAGATTCCACCTCTAGTAAACACGGCTCTTAGCCACTACAAAGACATCAGCCCTTCAATAACAAAAAGACAAGGGAATTCCCTGGTGGTTCAGTGGTTAGGACTCGGCACTTTCATGCTTTCACTGCTGTGGCCCAGGGTTCAGTCCCAGGTCGGGGAACTAAGATCCTGCAATCCCCGTGGCACAGGCAGAAACAACAACGACAACAACAAAAAGACAAACAATTGAATTTTTTAAATGAGTAAAGGACTTAAATAGATATTTCTCCAAAGAAAGTACACAAATGGCCAATAAGCATATGAACAGATGCTTCATTAGTCATTAGGGAAATGCAAATCAAAACCGTAGTAAGATACCTCTGCACAGCTACTAGGAAGGCTATAATAAAACAGAAGATAACAAGTGTTGGCAAGGATGTGGAGAAACTGGAACCCCCATACATTGCTAGTGGGAATGTAAAGTGGTGCAGACACTATAGAAAACAGTTTGGTGGTTCCTCAAAAAGGTAATCATAGAATTACCATATCACCCTGCAATTCTACTTTTAAGTATACACCACAACATTGTATGCACAACATTGTGAATGTACTAACTGCCATTAAATTGTATACTTTATAATGGTTAAAATGGTGGCTTATATTAATATATGTATGAATTTTAAAAATTTTTTTTAAAATTCAACCTTGTCTGTCTTGTTCATTTCTGGGTCCCCAGGGCTTAGAACAGTGCACGACACACAGTAGGTACTCAGAACATATTTGTTGGAGAAATGAAGAAAGAGGACCAGGGCCCAGGCCTCCCAGCTCTCAGTCTTGGGTTCTTCCCATAGCATCAGGAAGCTCTAACTCAGTGGTTCTCAACCTCTTCAGAGGACTCACTAAATCACCTCAATCACCTGGCTCACTAAAACCAGACTGCAGGGCCTCAAGCCCTCGGGGTCTGAGAGTTTGCAAATCTGACAAGTTCCCTACTGGCCTCAACATACCTCGATGTAATTAAGGCCGTATATGACAAACCTACAGCTAACATCACACTCAATGGCGAAAAGCTGAAAGCATTTCCTCTAAGATCAGGAGCAAGATAAGAAGGTCCACTCTCAGACACTTTTATTCAACATAGTTTTGGAAGTCCTAGCTACAGCAGTCAGAGAAGAAAAAGAAATAAAAGGAATCCAAACTGGAAAAGAAGTTAAACTGTCACTGTTTGCAGATGACATGATACTATACATAGAAAATCCTAAAGATGCTACCAGAAAACTACTAGAGCTAATCAATGAATTTGGTAAGGTTGCAGGTTACAAAATTAATACACAGAAATCTGTTGCATTTAGGGCCACACTTTGAGAACAACTTCTCTCTGTTGCCCATTAAACCACCAAAGAGAAGAGAAGAGGAACCTTGACATGACCAAGAGAGAGGAAAGGCAGGGCCAACATCTAATTAAAAGAGAAACAGAGAGATTTAAACTACCTAAACTGAAACACAAAAAATGTTGTCAGGTTTTTTTTAATTTATTTTTATTTATTTATTATTTTTGGCTGTGTTGGGTCTTCACTGCTGCGCACAGGCTTTCTCTAGTTGCGGCGAGTGGGGGCTACTCTTCGTTGCGGTGCACGGGCTTCTCATTGGTGGCTTCTTTTGTTGCAGAGCACGGGCTCTAGAGCACGGGGCCTTCAGTAGATGCGGCACGTGGGCTCAGTAGTTGTGGCTTGTGGGCTCTAGAGCACAGGCTCAGTAGTTGTGGCGCACGGGCTTAGTTGCCCCGCAGCACGTGGGATCTTCCCGGACCAGGGCTCGAGCCCGTGTGCCCTGCATTGGCAGGCAGATTCTTAACCATTGCACCACCAGGGAAGCCCTGTTGTCAGTGTTAATCAGTTGAAAAATCTCTGAGGCAGAGACTTGTTTTCTATCAGGTGAGTTTACAGGTTTGGTGCAGAGGGTAACGGGACCAGAGGAGACTTACTACTTACCACCTCGTCTCAGACACTCTCCGCTCACTCCTCAGAGGTGAGGCCACACTGGCTTTCAGGAAGCTCCTACAACAAAGTGGCTCCTTCCCCACCTGAGGGCCTTTGCACCTACTGCTGCCCCTGCCTGCCACAACTCTGGCCCTTACCCTTCCCTCCCTTTCTTCCCCACCTCCATCTCCTTTGCCCAGCTAATTACTTCACAATCATTGAAGGCTCTCCCTCTAGGAAATCTTCCCTGACAAGCTGTACTAGCTCAGGAATTTAAGGATGGTTTAACATTAGACAAATCTATTATTATCACATTAATATTGTTACAAATAATATGACCTTTTTTTTTGGCCATGCCACTTGGCTTGCAGCATCTCAGTTCCCTGCACAAGGGATTGAACCCAGGCCACAGCAGTGAAAGCCTGGAACCCTAACCACTAGGCCACGCAGGAACTCACAGTATATTTATTTCAATTAATGCAAAAGAGCATTCAAAAAATTAAATACCCCTTTATAATTTTTTTTTCAAACTAAGAACGGACGGGAACTTCCCTAGCCCCAAAATAGCTTTCTACCAAAAGGCTACAGGAATCATATTTATTCCCTTTAAAGATAGGTATGAGGCAAGAAGACACTATTATGACCTCTGTTCAACACTGTTCTAGAAGTCCTAGGTACAGTGATAAGACAAGAAAAACTAATAAGGGTTATACCTCTTGTAAAAGAAGAAACAGTATTGTCATGGACAATAAGATTTTCTACATAGAAAATGTGATGGAACTTACAATATGTGAGGGACATTTGTTTCCTGTTTCTTCATGGTGGTAGCGCCATTAGAATAACACCCTTGGCCTCTATTTGCTCCCTCACCCACCCTAAAAGAATAATTTATCACGTTTGGAGAAGGAACTGAGCCTGCACAGCGCAGTACCCTCCTTTCTACTCACTTGGGGAACCAGCCTGCCCGTAGGAACCTCTCATCCTCTGCTCCTCTACTCCATGGGCTTTACAACGGCAGGGCCTGCAGTTTTCCAGCTCTATGTGCAACTGGGTACATTTAATTATGGAATTGAAACTGTGTAACTCAGATTGGGACTTGAACCCACGTTCTTCTAACTGAAATCACACACCTGGTCTCAGGACTTAATGAAGCTCAGGTTCCTTTTTTTCTTTTTTTTTTTTTTTTTTTTTTTTTGCAGTACGCGGGCCTCTCACTGTTGTGGCCTCTCCTGTTGCGGAGCACAGGCTCCGGACGCGCAGGCCCAGCCGCTCCGCGGCACGTGGGATCCTCCCGGACCGGGGCACGAACACTGCATCCCCTGCATCGGCAGGCAGACTCTCAACCACTGCGCCACCAGGGAAGCCCAAAGCTCAGGTTCTTGATGTCTCATGGCAGAAAGGGTTCAGTGAGAGACAAAGTGATAGGTAAGAAGTGGATTTATTTAGAGAGAAACACACTTCCCAGACAGAGTGTGGGCCATCTCAGAAGCTGAGAGCAGCCCCAGGGTTTGGGGTTCTCAGTTTTTATAGGGGTGGGTGATTTCATAGGCTGATGAGTGGGAGGAGTATTCCAGCTATTTTGGGGAAGGGACAGAGGTGTCCAGGAGTTGGACCAACGCCCACTTTTGATCTCTGATGGTTGGCCTCAGAACTGTCATGGCGCTGGTCGGTGTGTCACTTAGCGTACGCTAATGTATTTGAGCGTATAATGAGGCTCAAGGTCTGCCGGAAGTCAAATCTTCCACCATCTTGGACCTATTTGGTTCTAATCAGTTTATGTCATGTCCTCAGGCTATGTCATTCTTTTAAATGTTGTGCCCTGCCTCCTTCCCCCCCCCCCCCGTTTCAGAATGGGCTATTAAAGAGCCTATTGTAGCCACAGATTTAACCCGTATTTTGCAAAGAACCTTATGAGTAATAAAGGTGACAGCTTGTACTGTCCATCTGACTCCCATATTTACTTCTCAATTTGTTCTAAACTTGGGAGAGGAGCAAATGTCCTACACAGTAACCCTCTCAAAACCCCAAAGTATTAGAATTAATAAGAGATATCAGAAAGGTAGCTGGACACAATCAATATATAAAAATCAATATTATTCCTATACACAGCGGAATAACCAACGAGAATATGGAATTTTTAAATTTATTTATTTTTTAATTTTTTTTGGCTGCACTGCATGGCAGCTTGCAAGATCTTAGTTCCCCGACCAGGGATTGAACCTGCACCCTCAGCAGTGAAAGTGCAGAGTCTTAACCACTGGACTGCCAGGGAATTCCCTAGAAAATGGAATTTTAAGAAAATTCCAGGACTTCCCTGGTGGCGCAGTGGTTAAGAATCCGCCTGCCAATGCAGGGGACGTGGGTTCGATACCTGGTCCTGGAAAATCCCACATGCCGCGGAGCAACTAAGCCTGTGCCCTACAACTACTGAAGCTCACACACTCTAAGGTCCGCGTGCTGCAACTACTGAAGCTCACACACCTAAAGCCCACTCTCCGCAACAAGAGAAGCCACCGCAGTGAGAAGCCTGTGCACCGCAACGAAGAGTAGCCCCTGCTCGCCGCAACTAGAGAAAGCCCGTACGCAGCAATGAAGACGCAACGCAGCCAAAAATAAATAAATAAATAGAAAATTCCAATTATAATTTTAAGAGTCCTGCAAGGTCTCCAGGAATAATGCTCACAGAACACAATCTTTAGAAAGAAAATTATAAAATTGTAACAATGGACGCTAAAAAATGGCCTAAATAAATGGAGACATAAACCTTGTTCAGAGATAGGAAGTTTCAATAACGTAAAGATGGCAACTCTTTCTCAAGTAGGGAGACAGCCCTTCTGTATTCCGGATTCCCCCAACCACTCTCTAGCCCTTCTCTAAATAAGAAGTTTTAAAATATAAATAGAGAGTGAGAATTTATCTTGATTGATAAAATAATGCCCAAGAATTTTTTTTAAGTAGTAATGGCTACTTTTATGGAGTGCTACTCAGTAAAGGAATAATCACAACATTTTGAACTAAGTATTATTATCATTATTCCCATCTTACAGACAAGGGAGTTGAGGCCCAGAGAGGTTAATCAATTTGCCCAAGGGCACACAGCTAGTCAGTTGGTGGAGCCAGGATTGGAATGCAGTCTGGCTCCAAGCCTGTTTTCTGCTGCTGTCAAGTTTGTCCTGAGGTGCCCTCGCTCTCACTCACCTTCCATCTGAGAAGCTGCTGTGAGGGGAGGAGGTGACATTGGAGTGAGCTCACTGTGAACACAGAGCTCTAGCCCCTTTGTCTGTGGCCTCTGGGAAGTGTGCACCAGGTAAAGTAAGCACAGCCGGCCTGTGTGTCCAGGGGAGGAGGTTGAAAATCAGGGTCTATCTGATAGAAGAAGAATGCCCTCTGATCGTAAAAGGAGTGTTTGCCCCTGAGATGTGAGCTGTGTCCAAGTTTCCTAGAAACTCAAGGAGGCCCCCTCCTCCTCTGCTGGGATGTGAGACCCTGGCTCCCTGTGGGTCTGCTTTATTTTTAATTCTGCTTCATTCCTGCTCTTCTTTGGAACCTATCAGTGTCATTACCTTGCATCCTGTCTCCCACACACATGTGCAGCTCCTACTTCTTGGAAAACACCCTGAGACACAGGTGGTGTGGTGGCCTGAACAGAACCGTTCTGTCTGCCACTACGCCCCATACAAGTCCCTGTATTAAATTTCAGAGTCCATGGAATGGGTCTGGCACTCAAACAATGCCCCTGCTAGATGGGAGGTGCAATAGTGTCCCATTAAGGTCCCATTCTGAGCACTCAAGGAGCTCAGGTGAGAAAACGACTTAACCACTTAAGGCAGATGGATTTCAGGTTTAAGGGCAGAGGTGCAGAATGGTTGGGGGACCAGAGTAGTGAGGGGCTTCCTAGGGTCAGATTCCAGCTCTGGTAGCCCGTGGTAGGCAGAATAA
Organism: Grampus griseus; assembly: GCF_964374135.1. Taxonomy (NCBI): domain Eukaryota; kingdom Metazoa; phylum Chordata; class Mammalia; order Artiodactyla; family Delphinidae; genus Grampus; species Grampus griseus. The sequence goes on along the minus strand of NC_139014.1, from coordinate 31,534,853 downwards.
CACCTCCCCTCAAGATGTCCACATCTTCATCCCTGGAACCTGTAAATATGTTACCTTGAGTGGCAATGGGGAATCAAGTTTACTAATCAACTAACCTTAAGATAGGAAGGTTGTCCTGGGTTATCCGAATGGGCCCAATGTAATCACAAAGGTCCTTAAAAGTGGAAGAGGAAGGTAGGAGAGCTGGTCAGAATGATATGGTGTGAGAAGAACTCAACTCATTATTACTGGCCTTGGAGACAGAGGAAAGGAGACACAAGATGAGAGAGGCAGGCAGCCTCTAGAAGCTGGAAAAGGCAAAGAAACAGATTCACCCCGAGAGCCTGCAGAGAGGCTGACACTCCGACTTTAGCCCCATGAGACTCAGGTTGGACTTCTGACCTCCAGAATGTAAGATAATAAACGTGTGTTGTTTTAAGTTTCTGGTCATTCGTTACAGCCAAGGTAGAAAACTAATACACTACCTAAATTCTGTAAACCTCAGTTTTCTCAACTATAAAGTGGGAATAATAACCACAGCTACTGCACAGAGTAGGTGTTGTCGACTGAAGAAAAACGCACTGCCTAAATATTTTAAGTTTTATTCGGGGACCTTACTGAGGACTCTCGCCTGGGAGACAGCCTCACAGATAGCTCTGAGAACTGCTCTGAAGAGGTGCGGGAGGAGCCTTATACACAGGAGTTTTTGCTGGGGAAAAAAAAAAGCAAACACACAGGTAGCTGAACATTGAAAGATTACTGCTAATCACAAAAAACCAGACATCTCAAGTTAATGATTTTAGTGCTTTTCCATGTTTAGGAAGTTGCAAGTCTGGGCTCATTGAAAGTATTCCTTAGATATGCATCTTCACTATCTAGGGTCAGTATCCTGTTTTTCTCCATCGTGAGTTCCCCTCAGGACGCACCCACGGTCCAAGGGCAGTTCAGTGGCTGATGGCTTGATGGCCGGCAACATTCACTGTTTACTGAAACGGCAGGCAACATTTTTTTGTCCACTGTGTGATGAACAAATGAGGCGCTGTATGTAAAAATCTTAGTGCAGGATTCAGCCCATAATAGGGATAAAATAAATGTTAGTATCATCATTGTTGAGAGCTCAGTAACTTTCTCGTGGACAAGCCCTCCCGGCTCCCCTGGCACAGACCCTCCTCTGTAGCCCAGGGCGGACGAGCATCTCTCCTTATCCTTTTTGAGGATGTCATCACATTCTCCCTAGGACCACCTGGTCCACTTTCCCTTGCCCTCCCAATTTCTGCTTTTGTTGGTCTTTGATAGTCCAATCTCTGATTCTGGGGTTTGTGGGCAGGTGAGGGGCACTAGGATATAGAAACTGCAACCCACTTTCCACAAGAAATGTCCCCTTGGCTAGAAGACCAGGGTGTAGAGCTGGTACTAAGTTACGGCTCTATTTCCAGAGCTGGCCTTAGGTAAATAATCTCTTTACCAAAAGAGATGGCTCTTGTGAAAAATTGCTGGGTGTTTGTATTTTTATCCATTCATCTATTCAAAGAACAGTAAATTTTCTGATCCTGGAGTCACAAAGATAAACAAGGAAGAAAAACCTCTGCTTCTCTTCTTGTAGGAAAGGAAAGGAGACAACCATGGAAAGCAGGCTTAACACCAGTGTTTATTAGAGCAGAAAAGGAGAGAGAAAAAAAAAAAAAAGCAATGACCAAAACCCCAGCCGCCCCAAGCGGTGTGCTTCACTTAGCAGAACAAGGCTTGCTCGCTAACCCCTCTCCTGTTCTGGAGGCCCCAGCTCCACCGGCCCCAGGAAAGGTTCTCCCTCTGCTCACCCTGCCACAGTGGTAGGAAGGCCATTGCGGGACAGGGAGGGGGGCCTGGAGTTTAACGATTGGTTTTAATGAGTTGTGCACGTTAGTCAAATGAAGCAGCACAAATATCTGCCATCAATCCCCAAGGCAACCTCTGCTGTGCCCACGACTCACAAAGCCTGAAGACGCCCATTCCACAGCTGAAAAAGAAACGAAAGGAGCCTCATCTTGTTTCAATAGTATCCGCGCCGCTGTTTATCAAAATGCTTGCTGGAAAAGAACAAGAAAATAATGTTAATGTGATGATGATGTCGATAAAAAAGAAGAAGTGGGGGGGGGGAAGAGAGGAGGGAGAGGAGGGGAAGGGGGAGGGGAAGGGGGAGGGGGAGGAGGAGGAAACAGTTATCGAGCTGCCATTTCCTGAGCACTTCCTAGCATGCGCCAGGGCAGCGCTGTTTTCCATGCACTGACTTTTTTGATGCTCAGAACAGCTTTATGAGGGAGGAACTCTTCCATGTTACAGGTGAGGAAACCGAGACAGAAGTTAGGAATCGTTTCCGAAATGGAGTCACAATCTGAATGCTACCTGACTCCAAGTTCCAAGTGGACCCATCCCTCCAGCCACTACGGCCTGGTTTTCCTGGTTGAAATGGATGTTGCCTGGAGCGAGGCCTCTGTTTGGCAGGAGCAACCCCCGCTCCACCACCACCAGCGTCCCGGAAGCCTCTCCCCTCCCCTGGCCTGCACCATGGTGTGACAAGTGCCTCTGCTCACAGAGCCAGTCACTACGCTCCAGGCTCTGTAGATATCATCACTACCCCAGTTTACAGATATAGAAATGGAGACTCAGAGAGGGTAGGTGACTTGTCCAAAGTCACAGAGCAGGAACACAGAGCACAAAACCCAAGTCTGCCCAACTCCAGAGTCTGAGCTCTTAAGTACTCCGCAGTGCTGTGTTCTGAAAGAAGCCAAGAGCGGGCTTCTGGTGCTGGAGGAAAAAGGTCCCTGGTGCCGGGGGTGGGAGAAGCTCTGACCTAGAACAGGGATCCAGAGGCAGTGGGGACCAGAGCACGATGTCAACCCAGCCCCTAGCCCTCAAAAGCAGAACTCCTGTTCCATTCCTAGCAGATGCTCCTCTCACTGTCTGTTAAAGCCCCTCACGAGGACCGTGCCCACCCCCATCCCCAACACACACACACACACACACACACACACACACACAGGTTCCAGCAGTACCGCCCGCGGAAAGCTTGCAGGATTTGGAGTTGTCAGAAGACAGACACACCAACTACTGCCCAGCATGACTTAGTAGCTTAATCACGCTCAGTTAGGTCCCCTATAAAACAGAGTTAAAACACACGCCCTGCAGGCTTCCCTGGTGGCGCAGTGGTTGAGAGTCGTGCCCCAGTCCGGGAAGATCCCACATGTCGCGGAGCGGCTGGGCCCGTGAGCCATGGCCGCTGAGCCTGCGCGTCTGGAGCCTGTGCTCCGCAGCAGGAGAGGCCACGACAGTGACAGGCCCGCATACCACAAAAAAAAAAAACACGCCCTGCAATGATCAGGAGTGTTAAGAGGATCAAATGAGAGATTTTGTGCGATAGCACCCTGAAAATTATAAAGAGCAGTCCTCTAACGGGAGCGTTCCTGTGTCAATTCACAGCAGCACAAAATAAACAGCAAGGAAACAAGATTTCTCTTAACAACAAATGATCAAGTACCCAGTTATATCCTGTCCTGCTTAATACATACAAATCACAGAGGAGGAATGAGACTCACTAGGCTTAACCTCTGAAGGGATTTAGTTATGTAATCTAGCAAGAATTGGAAAGGGGACAAGGAGATGGACACAGACACACTGTGAGTGGAGCAGCAAACAGCCTCTCGCAGGAACAGAGGTACAGAGGTGGGCTGTGCTGGGAGTGCTGAACCATGCAGGTCAGGGGGACTGAAAGGGCAAAGCCAGAAGAAGAGGGAAGATGGGACACAGGCTGGGCAGAGCCCCAGTCTGGAAGGCTGTGGGGAGGCAGTAAAGAAGTTGCTGATCCTGGTGACAATGGTGACCATTGTGATGGATGTCACCAGTCAAGCCCATGGATGCTGACGCCACCTGGAGAGACCCAAGTCTCAGCAAGCCATGTCTCTCCAGATTTGTATCCCAGAGGGACCCTTTCTGGATGGCAAATAGGGTCACATCCTTCCCGTACTTGGGATCTCTTGGTGACTCAGCAGGTGTCAGGCCCCCGTGCGCGTCCCCAGTGGTCCTCTCAACCTGGCTCCCACCGACCTCTCCTGCCTTGCACTTCCCGTTCTCCAACCCATAACCAGCTCACCTGCTGGTTCCCCTAACACCATGCTCTCGAAGACCCCCGAGCCATGCCTGCACTGCCCACCGCCATCTCCCTGAAACAGAAGGCCAGGGAGAAGGAACGTACCGGGGGCTGGTCCCGAGCTGCTTACACAGGATGGACCATGTTCCTGTCGCAGTGGGGCTTGCAGTGGGGGTTCAGCCAGTGCTCCAGGAACTGCTCTTCAGCACGGCGTTCCAGGCGGAGCAGATGGTGCATGTACTCCTGGCAAAACAAACCCACATCGAAGAGAAGCTTTTATTCACGGCTGATGGTCGAGCTGCCCATGTTCGGGGTACAGCTGTGGTTCTGAGACAGGGCAGCACAGCCAGGCAGGAGAAACCGCCACCAACCCTAAGTGCGGCGAGGGTGTGTATCCATGGGAACTCACAGACACTGCTGATAGAGAGTTACATGGAACAACCACTTTGGAAAACAATCGGTTGCCTGCAATCCAGAAATTTCACTCTTGTTTATATCCTCGAGCAATGATTCTCAAATTTCATCAGGCATCAGAATCACCCAGAAGACTTGTTAAAACCTACAGACTGCTGGGGCCCCACCTTCAGAGCTTCTGATTCAGTGAGTCTGGGTTAGGGCTCCAGAATCTGCATTTCTAACAAGTTCCCAGCTGAGAATGCTGCTGGTCACTCTGAGAACCAGAGCAGATACGAATGTTCACAGCAGCAATAAGTTTGTAGTAGCAAAATTCTGGAAACATCTGGAAACATGTTAAATATCCATTGACAGGAGGATGGATAAATAAATTATGGTAGGGTCACAACGTGGAATATTATACAGCAATGAAAAAGTGAATTATAGCTACATACAACAACATAGATGAGTCTTAGAAATAGCATAATGAGTGGAAAGAGCAAGTCCAGGAAGACAGTGTTTACAGTGCGACACCATTTTAATAAAGCTCAAAACGTGCATAACTAAATAATATATTTATTTATTTATGGCCGCACACATTTGTGATAAAATCATCTTTTTTAAAAGGCAAGGGATAACTGTGAGAAAGCTGGAGTTGCTATACTATTATCAAACAGAATAAACCTTAAAGCCAAAATAAAGTTACTAGGGATAAGGGGCATTTTGTAAAAACAGCTTGGCAGCTCCTTAAGATGCTAAACAGAGTCAACATTTGACCCCACAATTGTGTATACAAGAGAAGTGAAAGCATATGTTCACACAGAAACGTGTACACAGCTGTTCACAGCAGCACTATTCATCATAGCCAAAAAGTGGAAACAACCCAAACGTCCATCAGCAGATGAATGGATAAAGAATGTAATGTGTCCCCATACAAGGGGAATACTACATGGCCATTACAAGGAACGATGCACGCTACAACCCGGATGAACCTCGAAAACATTGTTACGTGAAAAAGGCCAGTCACAAAGGACCACGTGTTGTATGATTCCATGTCTATGAAATGTAACTGGCTCTATGTGTTGGTGTGTCCACAACAGAGAGCAGCTGATTGTCCGGTGCTGCCCAGCTCCGTGACCAGCCTCTCCATCGACTCAGGAACCCGAGCCAGACGTGGACCACCGTGTCTCCCTCAACTCATCCTGAGACTGAGTGTGAGGACTCTGAGCCTGTCTCCAGGAGAGTTCTCAGATGACTCCCTCCATCTCTGCCACTTCTGCAGGTCGGGTCTCCACCGTTGCCACCCAGGCTGTCCCAGCTTCCTCACCCCTCCATCCGTCACTCTACCTCCCGTTCCGCCCACACCACGTCCCACACCCCCCACCATTTCTGCTCCAACCCAACAGACTGATCTGCCCAAATGCAGCCCTGAAAGGGCCACGGCTCTTCAGAGGCCTTCGCCAGCACTGCCTTCCTGCAAGGAGGGAAGAGGTGATGACCCACTGCCCCTTGGGCTTGGCCTGTGGCTCTGGATAATGTCACTGTAACCAGCAAGTGAGGACACCTCCTCGTGGGATCTACCACCTCCTGCCACTCTTCACAACGGCAGAGAGGGCCCCCTCCTGCCCTGGTCCATGGTTGTCACTGACAACAAAGCGTTGTTGGTCTCTGAGCTTCTCTAGAACCACAATTTCTCCTTCAGATGGTTCCCCTAATGGAACTTTAATGAAGGAACCATTCACAGCCGTGTAAACAGGCTGTGTAAACCACCGAAGCGCATTCCAGTACCAGGGACTAGCAATAGAGGAAAACCCCATGGCCATGCCTAGCCCTGCAGGGCCCAGGGCAAGGGCTCAGCCTCTGTAAGGCAGGGGAAGAGCAGGAGACAAATACCCCATCCTCTCTCTCCTCTTGCCCTCCATCTCCTGCCAAGCCCACGCAGAAGCCAGCCGGCCAGGGATCCAGGCGATGCAGTTTCTAGGGGTCCACTTCCGGAGCCGGGCAGAGCCAGGTGGAGGATGGATGGGGGACAGGGTGGAGAAAACCAGCAGCTGTACCAGGATGATGGCGTATGAGGGGTGTGCTGTCGCCCTTAGAAGCAAGTAAAGAGCGTAAATGATAGCTGTTACTGATGTTTGCTGCAAAGGAGCCGGCTTCTTGGGCTGTGCATCCATTGATCATCGACCACTGAACACACTGATCCGGCTGGAGGAGGGGCGATTGTTCCTTTGCATGCAGTTATCGTCTCTCCCCCTCTTCTTCCTCAGTTTGCTCTTGCTCTGCCCTCGATCAACAGGAGTGTCACTTCCAGGTTCAGGGTAAACCTTCTCTTCCCAAAGTGGCTTGATCTTCAACAAAGCCAGTTCAGGCTGTGAGTTTTCTGTGTGTTGTTTCTCATTGCATTATCCCATATAAATGATACACCAGAAAAATGATAAATCAATAGGATGCTTCTTAAATAAGAGTGAAGTGTTACTTCTCTTGTCTTAATCACTTACAAATTCTCTTCTTTCCCTCCATACCTTGCCTCTCCATCCCCTGCTGCAAACAGAGAAGTGGTCCATGGGCATCGCCCAGACCACCAGCAGTAGTTCTCCACGCGTCTGTCCGTGACCCCACATGGCTGGTAAAGCAGAGTTCCAGCCTGCTCCTGGGCTCCCACCTCTTCCCCACTCTCCACCCCCACCAGCCAAGCAACCCCTAAATCCCGTGGATGCTCTTGGATCCCATCTCCCCATCCCCACTGCCCCTGCCCAGTCTCAGTCCCCACCCTCCTGCTAGATCCCTGCCACTGCATCTGCAGGGTTCTCCCTGTCTCTCGTCTTACCTCCTTCCTCTACATTCCACCCCACAGCCAGGGTGGGTATTTTTTCCTTTTTTCTTTTTAATAGACTTTATTTTTCAGAGCACTTTTAGGTTCACAGCAAAATGGAGCAGAAAGTACAGCAATTTCCCGTATACCCCCTGTCCCCACAAACACACAATCTCCCCCATTATGAACATCTCGCCCCAGAGTGGTGCGTTTGTTACAAGAGATGAACCTATGTTGACACAGCGTCATCACCCAAAGTCTATAGTTTACATTGGGGTCGCTCTTGGTGTTGCATATTCTATGCATTTGGACAAATGTATAACGTATCCATCATTATAGTATCATACAGAGTATTTTCACTGCCTTACAATCCTCTGTGCTCTGCGTATTCATCCCTTCCTCCCCTCTAACCCTTGCAATGACTGATCCTTTTACTGTCTCCAGAGGTTTGCCTTTTCCAGAATATCGTATCATTGGAATTATACTGTATGTAGCCTTTTCAGATCAGTTTCTTTCACTTAGTAATATGCATTTAAGTTTCTTCCACGTCTTTTCATGGCTTGATAGCTCACTTCTTTTTAGTGCTAAATAATATTCCACTGTCTGGATGCACCACAGTTTATCTATCCATTTACCTACTGAAGGGCATCTTGGTTGCTTCCAAGTTTTGGTAATAATGAATAAAGCTGCTATAAACGTCTGTGTGCAGGTTGTTGTGTTGAACATAAGTTTTCAACTCATTTGGGTAAATACTAAGGAGCATGATTGCTGGGTCATATGGTAAGAGGACGCTTAGTTTTGTAAGAAATTGTCAGGCTCTCTTTGAAAGTGGCTGTACCATTTTGCATTCCCACCAGCAGTGAATGCGAGTTCCTGTTGCTCCACATCCTCGCCAGTATTTGATCATGTCAGTGTTCCGGATCTGGGCCATTCCAATAGGTGTGTAGTGGTATCTCATTGCTGTTTTAATTTGCATTTCCCTGATGACATATGATATGGAGCAGCTTTTCATATGCTTGTTTGTGATCCGTGTTCTTCTTTGGTGAAGTATCTGTTCAGGTCTTTTGCCAGGGTAGGTTTTTTGTTTGTTTGTTTGTTGCGGTACGCGGACCTCTCACTGTTGTGGCCTCTCCCGTTGCGGAGCACAGGCTCCGGACGCGCAGGCTCAGCGGCCATGGCTCACGGGCCCAGCCGCTCCGCTGCATGTGGGATCTTCCTGGACCGGGGCACGAACCCGTGTCCCCTGCATGGGCAGGCGGACTCTCAACCACTGCGCCACCAGGGAAGCCCCAGGGTAGGTTTTTAAAACATGAAAAATGAAAATGGTTTTATTGGTTTTTTTATCACAACAGTGATACATATTACTGTTTTGAAACTATGTAACAATAAAAAGTTATAAAGAAGAGAGTGAAAAATCCTTGTTGTTTGTTTTGTTTTGTTTGTCTATCTCTTTATCCTGTTGCAAAGTGACATTTTTTTAAATCTACCCATGTTGTTTCCTCACTTAAAATACCTGAATGGCTTCCACTGGGCTCAGGAGAAATTCCAGTGCCTTCAATGTTTTGTGGGGCTCCCGATGGCCCAGCCTCACCCATTTCCTCTTCTCCCACCATCAACCCTTTGCACTCCGTCTGTCCCTGGATTGGCTACACTCGCTCTGCTCTCTAATCTCATGCTATTTTCTCTGCCTGGCACACCCCTGTGCCTTCTCTTTTTCCTGTCTCACTCCTATCTGACTTTTCAGCCCTCAGCTTAGATGCTTCTTCCTCCAGGCAGCCTTCTCAGGTTCCCTGTGACCCCATAGCTCTCTGGACTTCTCCTGGCATAGCCCTGGTTACTCTGTTTAGCAGTGACCACATTCTGACAGTAGGGACTTAATTGGGCCACATCAGATTTTTTAGTGGAGGTGTCATGTGTCTTGGCTCACATATTGGCATGTGAACTTTATGTTTCCCCCACAGAAGAGATTAAAAAAAAAAAGACTTTTAATTTGTAGGATGTATGTTGTCGATATTGCCCTGAAATAAGCCTTGGTGCTGAGATTATGGGATGGGAATCATTGCAAAGTGTGCATGGAACAGTCCACATAAACACATACGGGTAACCCAAAGCTGCAGGCCATTAACCAGAGAAGTGGCATTTCACCTTGGGCGAGAGTAGTCATATGCGGTAATATAAGATTATTTTGGCATGTATAGATATAAAAATCCTAAATCATGAAAACCCTCCTATGGCATTAAGGAAGCTTTAACAGACGGTCCAGTCTAGAACTTTGAGTTCTTAAGTTTCAAGAAAAACCCCTAGGAAGTCTACATCCTATTTTAAATATAACTTTTTTTTTCAATTTAATGACTGTGCAAAGGAATGAATTAGGAGGTGTCCAATTTTCCTGAAATGTTTTTTCTTTCCCCCAGGACTCATGCAGTTTAAAATTGTTTTGATTATCGTTGTTTTCATTTAACTCTTCAAAATGCACCCTGTGTCCTGGGTGTGGAGTCTCCGGGGCAGCTGGGGAAGGGCTGGATGCTGGGAGGGCTGCTTATGGGATCCAACAAGGATTCCCCAGCAGCTTGCTGGACACGTTTGTGAGTCTGGGGCTGAACCCTGCCCTGTCTTCCCTGTCTGAGGAATCTTTGGCCAGAAGAATAGTCATCGGGAGGAACAGGAAGGCAGTGTGCAGGCTTGTCAATAAGGAACAAGGACTTCTCAGCATACAGCTTTGCTTATTCAACTGTTCCGTGTAAGCAGCTCACTGAAGGAAACCCACGTTGCCATCTTCTTGCCTGCCTGTTTGCCAGAGCGGTGTGGTGGAGAGGCTAAGAGGTTTGGGTCTGGGTCCGGATCAGGGTCTGGTTCCAAACAAAACCCTGCCAGTACTATTGCTTTACCTCTCCAGCCTCAGTTTGTCCATCTGCAATGTGGGGATGGCCCTCGCACTTATCTCATTGGGTTGCCAGGATTAAATGAAATGGTACAAATAAAGCTCTGTGCCAAATATGTAGTCTCCATTTTCACTTCTAAACCCATTCTCTCCCCTCCTTCACCTGGCCTTTTGCACTAAGAGACTGACCTAGATGAACTGCAACCACAGAGTCTTTTGTCCTGGGGTTTCCGGTTGGGTTTGGCGTATAGGAGGCGCCAGCAGCGGACTAGAGGTAGGAGGGGAGAGGTGAGGGTATGTACTCCCCTGCAACCTCCCCGAGGAGTCTCGGCAGGTTGGCTGCATCCCTCCCCTGAAGACCCAGCTCCTAGAGGGCTGCCGTTCCGGGTCTGGGAACCACACTCTTCCCTTCCGCCCTCATGCCTCAGGAGTCTTAGCCCTGCATCCTTTATCATTTCTTGGTAGTTCACCTTCATCTTGCCACACCTTTGTAAAAAGTCTCTTTATTAAGCCCTCCTCAGTTAACTTTGGTTACTATTAGATGTGGAAGATGTGAGCATGCCTTGAGGTTGTAGATGGAGCATCTCTCCCAGGAACTGGTCCACAGGAAACTTTCAATAAATGTTTGTTGAATGAAAAAATAGCTGTGGTCCTCAAAGCATGGTCTGTGCTCCCCTCGGGGGGTCCATGATGTCAAAACTATTTTTCGAGTAATACTAAGACATTTGCCTTCTCACTGTGTGCATTGGTGGGTAAAACTGACGCCTCGGCAGGAGTCGAGGCAGTAGCACCCAACTGTCCTAGTGGTCGACATATCCTTCATCACACGGTCGCAGTTAAAGTAAATACAAATAAAACATTCTCAAAATGCCAGTTTCACTGAAGCATGCCCTGGTGAAGCCGTAGAAAATGACCGCATGCACGCAGCACTTCTGCTGCACGACAAAGTACAATGATTTTCTCAAGGAAAAGCACCTGGGGGACTGTTGGCATCAAGAGTTGAAGTAGGTGTGTTTTATGCGTGTGTTTGGCAGACATATTCCCAAAAGTGAATGAAGTGAGCTTATCATTTCCAGGGAAACTGGAAATATCATTTTGTTACAAAATGATAAAATTTGAGCTTTCAAGGGGAAATTAGAACTCTGGAAAACTTATATTTGTGATCATGAACCTGACAGCTTCCCAATAGTTAAAGACTTTTCCAATGAGATTGGTGGTGATAAGAAAGAATGTCACCACTGTTATACAGCATTTATACACCACTTATAATTATATGCTCATTGGCATCCTTATTCATTTAATCCCTGTCCGTCTCAGCCAAATACCCAACTGGCTTTTTGACAAGAGTGTCCAAGGAATACCTAGTATACGGTTTAGTGCTTGGCACATAGTAGGGCCTCAATAAAACTCACAGGAGAAATGTACAAACAAGTGATGAATAAATGAAATGACTCTTCTTTCTCCATAATCTTACTAAATCCTCCTTGGGAGGCTCCTGGGCATCTGCGTCAATCTGCTCATTATAATGGCCCAGGCCAAATGTACATAAAAAGCATCAAAGAGTAACATGTATTTCACACCCCTAAATAGAGGCTGAAATCACTGTTGAAGAGAAACAACCAAAACAGATGCACACATAGAGAGAGAAAGAAACAAGCCCTGGTTTCCATGACATTTCACTATTTATTTAAAATGTTAGGGAAATGAATAAGCCACAAAGGCCTAAAAGCAATCATTAGTCAAAGATGAAAAGCCAAACTGCAAATCTGCTGAAAACCACAAATTCAACAATTGTGTTGGCTAAGTTAGAAATGACCCAGCATTAATGGTTCAAATGTTCCTGGATCAAGAAAGAAGGGGTAGATGAAAAATAAGTTTTCATTTTTTTTTAGATTCCTTTTTTCAAGGGGAAAAAAATTAAAGCAAAACAAAAACTAATATCTGCATTTCGTGTCCAATGCCAACTGGAATGATTTAAGTAAATAATTTCTCAAGATTTAGAGCAGAAATTGGAGGGGGTCCTTTATGACGGCACAGGAGAGGTGTGATAATGAAATTAAATACCCACTGGAACCTGATCCAAGCTGAGAATCATAAAGTAGACAGTTAATCGATCAAGGTGGGATCTTTTTCCAAGAAGGCAAAATCCTTCCCGTGACATTTGCATGAAATTAAAGGTCCATCGACATCTGGATGAATTTATTTTGCTCATTAGTAAAAGCAAGATAATCATATAGGCAGAAGGGTGGCTCAGAACTTAACTGCTCTGGGCCACTTAGAAGGCTTAGCCCTAAAAGAAGGCAAATCAGCGATGTGCACAATTTGTATCTCAGTCGCTCTGAACTGGTCTTGGAGATCACAGGGAACAAAAGGGTAACGGAGTTACTACATACATTTGTCAAGGGGCTAAAAATGAAAGCATATTTCACAAAGACTATTTACAATAAAGCTAATATGATTTATACTTGCCCCACAAGAACATTCCTTAAAGGAACACAGGCCAAAATGGAAAGCATATTCCCAGGGCACACAAGTGCTTACGAATACAATCACAAAGGACATAATTTTAGCTCGGATGTCATCTTTTTTAGAGAATTTCCATGGTTCACCCCAGCAGTTGGCAATAATTTTTTCCCTAAAATTTGGGACGACTAAGAGAAATTTAATGAATTTAAGCAAGGCAATAGAAGATTTCTTTGAAATAACCTCCAGGTTCTATGGTAGAGTAATGTCCTACAAAATTTCTCCCCTGGAGAGAAGCAAAGAAAGGAATGGAAACAAGTATAATGAGCATTTAGTAAATGTCAAATTCTGTGCTTGGTGCTGGGGACCCAGAAGTGAAACAAACAGTCCATCTGCTCAAGCAGTTTAGAGTAGTCTAGTAGGAGAGATAGATTTTTTTTTTAAGTCAGAAATAGCAATTTTGTGCTGTGAGTGCTAGGCCAGAGGGATGCTCTAATTCATGGTGGGAGGGTAGGGGCATCAGGAGGGCCTCTCAAAACAGGCATCATTTCAGGTGAATCTCTACAAATGAGTAAGAGTTAACCAGGTAGACAAGAGCAGAAGAAACAAGTACAAAGGCAGGTGCTGTCAGAGAAGAACTTCAAACACACCATCATTCCAGACAACCTGCTTCTTCTCCTAGGTTTCTAATGCCAATGAGTGGCAACAAGGTGTCCACACAGACACCCACACGTCCCTAATCCTCCCTTACTGCATCCACTCTGCCCCAGAAATGGCCAACTCTAATCCAATTTAAGATATTATATCATGCTCCCATTATCTTTACCTTAAAACCTCTACTGAAACATTCTCTTGGATGACAAGACATAAATTATTTTTTAAAACTTTTAGAAAGCAATGTGGTAATATATACTAAAAGGTTCAAAAATACTGTATTCATATCCTTGGATCCAATAATTTATTTTCTGGGAACATATCCTTAGCAAATAATTCAAAATATTAAAAGCACTTTAAGAACAAAATTTTAGAGTGCTGTTTATAACAGAAAAAATAGTGGGAAAGGGAACCTTCCTACATCGTAAGTTGGAATGTAAATTGGTACAACCACTATGGAGAACAGTATGGAGGTTCCTTAAAAAACTAAAAATAGAGCTACCATATGACCCAGCAATCCCACTCCTGGGCATATTTCTGGTGAAAACCATAATTCGAAAAGATACATGCACCCCAATGTTCATTGCAGCTCTATTTACAATAGCCAAGACATGGAAGCAGCCTAAATGTCCATCGACAGAGGAGTGGATAAAGATGTGGTTCATATATAGAATGGAATATTACTCAGCCATAAAAACAGAATGAAATAATGTCATTTGCAGCAACATGGATGGACCTAGAGATTATCATACTAAGTGAAGTAAGTCAAAGACAAATATTATATGATATCACTTATATGTGGAAATCTCATAAGATGATACAAATGAATTTATTTACAAAACAGAAACAGACTCCCAGACTTTGAAAACAAACTTATGGCTACCAAAGGGGAAAGGTGGGGGGAAGGATAAATTAGGAGTTTGGAATTAACATATACACACTACTATATATAAAATAGATAACCGGGCTTCCATGGTGGCACAGTGGTTGAGGGTCCGCCTGCCGATGCAGGGGACACGGGTTCGTGCCCCGGTCCGGGAAGATCCTAGATGCCGCGGAGCGGCTGGGCCCGTGAGCCTTGGCCGCTGAGCCTGCGCGTCCGGAGCCTGTGCTCCGCAATGGGAGAGGCCACAACAGTGAGAGGCCCGCGTACCGAAAAAAAAAAAAAAGATAACCAACAAGGACCTACTGTATAGCACAGGTAACTCTACTCTTCTGTAATAACCTATATGGGAAAAGAATCTGAAAAAGAATGGATATATGTATAACTGAATCACTTTGCTATACACCTGAAACTAACACAACACTGTAAATCAAATATACCCCAACATAAAATAAAAATTAAATTTAAAAAAATAGTGGAAATGATCTAACTAACAAAAGAGGGTAATTCACTATTATGATGGTTATAAAGAGTTTCTAATAATATGAGGAAATGTGTATGTTATAATATTAAGAGAAAAACCAAGATACAAAATTGTAGAGTGTGATTATACTTTTTAAAAATACACAAAAAAGACTAAAAAGAAATACATCAAAAATGGCAATGCTGTCTTTGGGGAGAGGGAGTAAGACTACAACAGATTCTTTTTTTCTTCTTTTGACCCTTTCTTGGTTTCCAACTTTTGTATAATAAATATGAATGGCTTACATTTTTATTTGTAATTACACAAGTAACACATGAACATATTGTTACTGTTTAAAGTTTAAACATCAAACATAAAGTTCCCTAGATCAGTACCTGCAATCTTAACCTCCTGAATGAGATGACACAATTAAGAGTCAACTGATCATATTTCTAGACCTTTTTCTAGAAATTTACATACATATAGATGTACCTATATATAGTATTGTTTTGTGAGTGAGTACTAGGAGGGCAGGACCAACTCAGGGGAGATAGAAAAAGTGACATTGAGAATGAAGAAGAGGGTACCAGGCATAAATAATGGAGAATAGCTCTGCAGGCAAAGGGAATCATTTGTGAAAGGATGCTGAGACCAGGGAGAGGATGGTTTATTTTTAAAAACAATGAGAAGTTCCAGGTGGTTGGAGCATAAATGGCCTTGGACGAGTGGCAGGAAATGGGACACAATGGTGGCTTAGGGCTGGTCTGTCTCCCAGGCCAAGATACTTGGCCCTTATCTTATAAGCAGTGAGGAGCCAAAGAGGTTTTTGTTTTGTTATATTTTAAAAAGTATTTATTCAGCTGCTGCTTTGTAAAAAACAAGAAGAATGAGAGCCAATGTCATCACTCAGTCACTGTGCTTTGCATGCTTTCTCTCACAATAAGTCTCTGAGGTAGGTTTGATTATCATATCCCATTTTATAGATTAAAAAACTGAGACTTACAGAGTTTAAGCAACCTGGCCAGGATGTGATAGCCAGTAAGTGGTGAGCTGGGATTTAAACTCAACACTCTGCTGCCCCACTCTTAAACCCTCTCCTGTGTTGTTTTTGGTGAAAACTACACATACACTTATTAAAAATAAAAAACTGAATGTCCTGAATTGAATAATGTCCCCCCAAATTTCATGTCCACCTGAATCCTGTGAATGTGGTCTTATTGAAACAAGGTCATACTGGAGTAGGGTAGGCCCTAAATCCAAAGACTAGCATCCTTAGAAGAAGGAAATTTGGACACAGGGACACACAGGGAAGAAGGCCATGTAAAGACAGATGCAGAGATTGGAGTAATGTAGCTACAAGTGAAGAAATGCCAAAGATTGCCAGCAACCACCAGAAGCTAGGAGAGAAGCATGGGACAGATTCTCCCTCCAAGCTCCCAGAAGGAATCAACCTTGCCAGCTCCTTGATTTCAAACTTCTAGCCTCCCAAACTGAGAGAGAATAAATTTCTATTGTTGGACCTCCTTGGTGGTCCAGTAGTTAAGACTCTGCACTTCCACTGAAGCGGGTGCAGGTTCGATCCCTGGTGGGGAAACTAAGATCCCACACACTGCCCGGCACGACCATTAAAAATAAATTAATTAATTAATTAATAGACAGATAGACAGATCAATAAATAAATAGATTTCGATTGTTTCAAGCAATCCAGTTTGTGGTACTTTGCCATGGCAGCCTTAAGAAACTAATATACTAAGTAATAGCAAAAAGCATGAAAATAAAAAGTATAAATTTGTCCCAAATTTTATCATGGAGAAAACAATGTCATTATTGTTTGGCAACATGTCTCCATATACCTGTGCAGATAGAAGAGTAGATAGGATTTCTTTCCATTTTGAAAGTTGTACACACAAAACTTTCATGATATCAAGTGCTGACAAGAGTACAGGGATCCAGGTACTCTTATACACACTACTGGTGGGAGCTGGTAAGTCAGTTTGGCAAGCTGGCAGTACCCATTGCACCTGGAAGGACATAAACCCTCTGACTCAGAAATTTCATTTCTTATCGCTGAACTCAGCAAAACACACATGTGTACAAGGATCTTCATCACTGGAAATAAGTAAAATGGCCATTGTTCCAGGAAGGGCTAAATAAATAAGTTGTAATATGTCTCAGTCCATTCGGGCTGCTATAACCTGAAATACCACAAACTGGGCAGCTTATAAACAGCAGAAGTTTATTTCTCACAGCTCAGGAGGTGGAAGTCCAAGATCAGGGTACCAGTACGGGTGCGTGAGGGCTCTCCTTCAGGTCACAGACTTCTCATTATATCTTCACGTGGCTGGTGGGACTAGGGAGCTTTGGGGGGTCTCTTCTATAAGGGTGCTAATCCCATTTACAATCCACGAGAGCAGAGCCCTCATGACCTAAGTACGTCCCAAAGGCCCCATCCCTTAATACCATCACTTGCGAGTTAAGATTTCAACATATGAATTTGGGGTCTGGGGGGACACAAACATTCAGATCATAGCATCATACATTTACCCTATGCTTCAATTTAAAATGAGCTAGAACAAGATGTATTATTGAGTGAATAAAAGCAAGTTACAGAATAAACGCAACACTGCTTTCCACATAGCCTGAACTACATCAATGAAGGGACAAGCAAGCCTGACACATTCAAGGCGCAATGAGGAGGCCAGCATGGCTGGAACGGCGGCAGGGGTGGGGGGCAGGGATGAGATGCAGGTAGAGGCCAAGGAGGGAGCAGAGGGAGTAGACAGATCTCTAGGGCCTAGTAGGCCACTATAGGACCATGGATTTGTTTGGAGTAAGGCAGGAGGTCATTGGAAGGTTTTGAACAGGAGAAAGATGGGATCCGGTTTACGTTTTTAAGAACTGACTATTGCTGCTCTGCTGAGAACAGATGCAGAGGGATCTAGAGAGGAAGAGGGAGGCAGGGTAAGAGAGTATTGCTCAGTCCACTCTAGGGACTCGGGTGGTGGCAGGGGAGGGTGAGAAGTGGGCAGATTCTGGATTTGGGGCCCATGCAACTAGGAGGAGGTGGCCCACCTTACCCCACCGTGGAAGGCAAGGGCAGGGCTGGTGTAAGGCAAAAATCTGGAATTCCTCTTGAGGCTGTTAAGTCCAAGATGCTGGTTAGATGTTCCAGTGCAAACAGCCAAGTGGACAGTTGCGTGAGGGAGCTCACAGACAGAGTCCAGGCTAGAGATAGGAGTGTGTGGCCATCAGCATAGAGGTGATATTTAAGCTCGGGGACTAGAAAAGGCAGAGAGCAGAGCCCTGGGATGCTCTGACATTTAAAGGACCGTCAAGGGCTAAGAACCCAGCAAAGGAAACTGAGCAGCAAAAACCACAAAGCAGGAGGAGAAACCAGGAGCCAGGGGTCCTGGAAAACAGGAATCCACAGAGCAGAGCGCCCAGAGGAAGGAAGAGGGATCCTTGTGTCAAAACAAAACAAGCGCAGGCTGGTTCCCAGTCCGCAGGATGCCGGGAGCAGAGGCTAAGAGCCATTTCTCTAGGACAGCACTTCTTAAACTTAAATGTGCACCTCAGTCACCCAGCCTTGTGGCCCAGATCCGCCTTCAGGTGTGGGGAGGAGCCTGAGGCTCTGGGCTCCCAAGTGAAGCCCAGCGGCCTGGCTGGGGACCACTTTTTGAGTTGCAAGAGTTCAGCCCTAATCCCTGAAAATCAACAGAAGCACAGTCATGACTGAGGACACATTCCAGGGAAAGCTCAGGATTCTTTTTTCTAGCTTCTTCCCTCTAACCACAAGTCCAGCCCTTCTTTTCACACAGCCCTGTCCTCATCAGATTCTCAGATTGTTTTTCCTCCATTAGGATCTTGAGGCTTTGTTACAAGCTCTTCTAACATGATGTCTTCACAAACTGAAGTCCTAAGTCCTAGAGTAGCAAATGAATTCAGCTGAAACCCAGATGTCTCCAGATGGGGTGTCCCCACGTGAATCCCAGGCTTCCTGGAGTGCCCATCCCACTCCTGTGACATCTAGAACCCAATTCCCCAAAATCTCTGAAGATCTGGGACTCGTGTTTCTCCACCACTGCAGCGTCCAGATCTGAGCGATTACCTCCCTCTTTCGTCAGCCCCCCTTCAGCACACACCTGCCATCTGTCATTCCCCCAAAGAACCACTAACACAAGGTTGCTGTGCACAGCAGACTTTTCCTACGGTTTGGAGGCTTCAGAGGGTAATCACCGCACAGAGCTGAGAACAAGTTCTAACCCAATGTCAAGGAGTTGCCATAAAATAGATGTGTTAGCTATTTCCTGCCACAGGGAATCTGTCAGGTCTGGGCCCTCTCAACCTCCCCACCTGCCCCCTCTCTCTGACCCGTGTTCACATCCCCCAGCTCGGGGCCTTTCATCCTCTTCCTCCCCAGCTGCCTCCATGCACTCAGAACCCCTCCTGCTTTCTTCCCCGGATCCGGGTTTCCTCTTCCTCTCTCCCCCCATCCTCACTGAGGCCCTACCTTTCTCCATCAAGGATGCCAGCAAGGTGTTCCCAATCCTCTGGGGTGGAAGCCAGCCCTCCCCACAATGCAGGGCACACCAGTGATCTTTTCAATGCATTATCCACCACACAGGCAAAAAAGAACGGTTGTTGCCATGAGGATACAAGCTGTCAAAAGGGTCCAGTCGTTTGCATGTGTGGGCATAGCTTGTCTGAACCTGTTTCCAAAACACCTATCATCCCACAGAAGCCAACATCTGCCAATATTAAAGCCAAGTGTCAAGAATATAACATTGTTTTATAGATACTCCCGAGGAGAGACTACTGCAAATCTTCGTATGTGCTTTCATTTTGAATTCTTAATACCTTCCCAAAGCATCATCCATTTACTCTCGTCAATGGCCTCTCCCCTCTCTGAAAGGCTTTTCTTCCGCTCAGTCCCTCAGAGGGGAGAAGCGAAATGAAATAACGCACCCGGTCATCTCTCGGTAATTCTGAGTTAGTGGTGAGCACACGAGTCTCAGAGTTCAGCTCCCGAGGGCACACACATTCCCAGAGATCACTACCTCTGCTCATCCGTCCCAGTCCACCTGTCTGTCTCCAGGCTGCCATGGGAAGGAGGTACAATAACACGTCCAACAATGTAATCTCCCATGTCCCACGTATAATGGTAACTGAAGGCCAGCGTCCAAGAGGCTGTGTCCTGAGCCTCTAAACGGCTCCAGCACGTCAGCCCTAATCCCATCATCCCCCACTTCAAATCCCTTGGTGGCTCCCACTGAGTACAGAATGAAAGTCCACTCCACTATGACTCCAGGTCCTTCCAACCTGGCCCCGAGAGGACCTTCTGTGCCCATCATCCATCACGCCATAAATCCCAGACACTCAAGTGAAGGTCAAAAGACAGGAAACTGGAATCCAGAGCTTCTGAAAAAATTATCCTGCAAGGCCTGTTCCAAAACACACATGCACACACAGAATCATACACACACCCATACACAAACGCTCACATACACATGCACACACCCCCTCACACATGTACAGTCATACACACATACATATCCTCACACACACCCCCTCACATACATATATATCCTATACATGCACAGTCATACACAAACGTTCACACACACTCACACACAATCCACACATACACGCAGTATGTACCATCCTGCACACACAGGACGGTGTGTCCATCTCTAGCAAAGGGATATGCAAGCAGATGGTTTGCACAAAGAAAGAAGAAGAGTAGAAGGTGGTCTCGGCAAGAGGTAAAGCGCAGGGAAGGGTGGTTCCCTTGGCCAGAGGTCCGACCTCATGGCCTCCTGGTGACCTGCTGACAAACGTGGGGTCACTGCGTCCAACGCTTCATTCAGCAGTGATGCAGGCTGGGATGCCTGTGACATCTGTCAGCCGCTCAGATAAAAGGGGTGAATCGAAACAGGGTCCTACTGTACAGCACAGGGAACTACATTCAATATCTCGTGATAAACTATAATGGAAAAGAATATGAAAGAGAATATATATATATATAAATGAGTTATATATATATATAAATGCGTCACTTCGCTGTACAGCAGCAATTAACACAACATTGTAAATCAACTGTACTTCAATACAAAATACTGTAATTTTTTTAAAAGGGGGTGAATTGCTTCTTTTTTTTTTTTTTTTTGCTTCTTTTTATATAACAGGTGATTCGTATTATTCATCTTGCTCTCAGTAAATCCCTTAAAAGGAAAAGTCAACAACAAGCCACAAGGGGGAACCAGGTCAGACAGCAAGTGCAGGAGGCCGGGAGGCCCTGGTGTTTGAGAAAAATGCCTACGTGAGCCCCTCCAGGGCCTCCAGATAAACCCCTCTGGCCCTCACCAAGTCCACAGCCGGCTGCCAGGGCTCTTCCTACCAGTTGCTGACTGGCACCAAGAACCTGGTCGTCCTGAAGCTCTATCCAGACCCTCATATTCTATATGAGACCTGGGATGAAACTTCTAGTCAGACTCTGGGCCAAACTCTGCATTTTACAGAGAAAACTGGGTTTTCTCTGTAAGGAAAAAAAAGGAAAGGACTCATCCTCATTCTAAAGCCCAAAGTCCACAACGAGTTTGTGCAGAACACTGCATGGAATCACACTGAGGGGGAACTCTCTTCCCACCTCGCCCACCGCTGCACTGCCTGTAAACTCCGCATCCTTCCAGCCTCAGCTCCGTGGCGCCTCCTCCAAGAAGCCTGACCAGCCTCTCTCCTCCTTCCGGTTGGAGCTTGAAAGCCCTGTCCTCAGACCCCGTGTGCCAGATGACCTTGTTAGAGAGCTGGAAACAGGCCGGATGCTCTGGCTCATCCGTCCCCATGCAGTGCACACAGCATCTCAAATGAACGGAGAATGTCTAGTCTATGGACTCAGTGCCTGGTGCTCGGCCCGGCACGGTCGAGGTGAAGTATAATTAAGTGCCCATCTTGGTCAGCAAGGAGTGCTCTCTGATTGACCACCTGACCCTCTCACTCTGTCTCTCTGACCTGCATCTGAACGAGTATCCCATCTACTCTCCAGACCCTCATTTCAACACTCAGCTAAATGCATTCCCAACCGGACCACGGGAGCTGCTGTTACCCATGGCGGGTCTCCCCCAGAAGGCTTGGCCCACTGGTTCTCAGCTTCGGTTGCATACTGATGCCACCTAGGGGGCTCTCACCCCCCTCCCCAATGCCTAGGACACACCGCAGGGCACCCCTCTGTGCGGGGAACCCAGGCATCAGATTCTTAACCTCCCCATTTGGTTCCGGCATGTGGCCAAGGTTAAGAAACATGCTCCTAAGAAAAATGGGATTCCAGAAACTATGTGTTGGTTCAGCCAGTACTGCGTGTGGGTGGATGTATGACAGTGCGAGAGACACACAGAGTGACACACGCAGTAAAAGAGAAAGAGACTGTCCATCATCATAGCCAGTGTTCCTCACCCCCGACACGATTACATTTCAGGCCACATCATTTTTGTTGTGGGAGCTGCCCTGTGCATGGTAAGATGTTTAGCAGCATCCCTGGCCCTAACCCATTAGATGCCAATAGCAAACCCTCCTCCCACCAGTTGTGACAACCAAAAATGTCTCCAGACATTGCCAGATGTCCCTGAGGCGGGGGAGCAAAATCACCCCTGGATGAGAACTACAGGTATAGGCTAGCCGCCAAACAACTTATTGCATATTTACGTTCACATTTCAACTGCAGGCACACAGGCATTTTTCCAAACTTGACTAAGTGGCTGAGGATTCTGGACACAGGTCAGTGTCTTTGTGACAGACATACGGGACTGTACCATACACGGGATGGGTGGGAAATGGTGGGTGAGTCTAGAGAGAATCACAGAAACTAGATCAGGCAGGTTCAAGGCAGCCAAGATGAGTCAGTGGTGGTCAAGCCTATAAAAGATGACCAAAACCAACAAAACCCAAAAAGCCAGATATTCAGTAAAGTAGCAATGCCAGAGGCAAGCAGAGGGTTGTCACAGGTGAAGGCAGGTGATGACCAGGAGCCAGGAAGAGGGAAATGAGAGAGAAGGAGCTCATGGAAGTTCTGGGCAGGGAAGGACCACCCCAAGCAGCGTTTGGGGATAAAGTGTAGCACGGTGTGTAGCTGGCATGGGGGGAGGAAGGACGCTGGGGGCGGAGGCGGAGCCGTAACACCCACACCCACGTGCTGCCTGATGCCTAAACCACCCCCAGTCCCTGCCCAGGCCGCCCTTCCACAACCAGAGCTCAGGACGGCCAGGGCCAGATGCCAGCAGAGAAAACACCCAGCCAACGCTGGGGCTGAGCAGAGCCTGTCTACTGAGCACCTGGAGGGGGCCTGCTGCCTCAGAGCCCCTTGAACCAGCCTCCCACAGCCTCCAGGGCCCCCAGGGAAGAGCCTCTGGAACGGCCCCTCCAGACATCACCCCAAAAGAGCAAAGAGCCAGTTGGAGTTCCCCAGGACCCTCGGGCCAGGCATCCTGCTCCCCACTGGCTCCCTCACCATCCACCCCGCCCCTTCCCAACCCTCATCCCCCGTGCTGGAGGCTTGGTTTCCCCCAATATCCCCTCACGTTCCTTCTCATCCCCTCGGGATCCTCTGTCTCTGCCCACCTCTGAGCCCTGGTGTGCTCAGACTTCAATGCTGGGCCTCTTCTAAATGCATCTCAAACCATCTGTGCACTCGCCCATTGGAGACATGCTTTGATTGTCCTCTACTGAACCCAAGGTAAAGTCCAACGTACCCGAAGCCCTGCTGCTCTTGCGCCGGCCCACCTCCCAGACCCCTTCCACCTGTGTGTGGAGATTCCAGCCACCTCTGACTTCTCCTACCAAAGAGAACAAAGCCACGTCCACCCCTAACAGCCTGAATCGCTTGCTCGTTTCTAAGCCGTTCTGTGAAACAGTGATTTGCTGACTCTTCTGTGTCTGCCACCAACTCTGAGCAGAAACCCAGGTGACTGTCTGCAGCCTCGGCCCCACCCCGTCCCCGGTACTTAATACTCAAAGGAGCTGTTACCGCTTGCTGAGTACTATTTTAAGTGCCTTACTATGAATCACTTTATTTTATTCTCATAAAGTAGTTGTTTCATGCTCTTATAATAATAATATTATAGAAATATGAGTAATAATATTGTTTACCCCCTTTTCATAGTCAAGAGTACTGAGGTACAGAAATGTGAGGAGACTTCTTCAAAGTTACATAGTTTGAAAATGGGGAGGTTCAAACCGGGACAGTCTGCCCACAGCCAGGAATCTTCACCGCTGTGCGACCCGGCATCATACTGAGAGACTTTTAAGTGAACTAATCCAACTACCCACACGATTCCGCAGGGAGCAAAGGCCAGTGCTGCTGCAGATCCTCTGGGCCTCAACACAGAGATGCAATGAACAGAGGGTGAGCATGCGGCCCGGCTGATGTGGGCACAGGTGGGAGACCAGCCTTGACCACAGACATGGCTTCACAGACACGCTGACTCTGCCTGGGTCCCTGCTACTTACATTCACCTGAGTGGGGTAAAAATACCAGGAATGTCGGCACTTCCATCGTGGGAGGGAGAGAGAAGCCAGGCCCGAACTGGCCTGAGGCCAGGGTGGCAGGGCCTAGTAGCACCCACCACAAGTCACAGAGTGAAGGCAGCAGAGGGTACTCTGGTTCAGAAAGACTAGGTGGATGCCACAAACCTACAGGGCAGAGCTGAGGCCAAAGACCAAAATCAGAGGCACAAGGCGAGGGTGGAACCTGGTGGCAGCAGGGGCAGAGATTCTGCCTACCCAGACAGAGCATCACTAGCCGGGGATGCTGGTCCAGCTTGCCCGGCACCCAAGGGAAGAGGGAGAAGATGGGGTTGGCACCAGCCTCAGGGCACAGCTCCCTAGCATCCCATTCAGGGGAGCCACCCAGCCGCCCACGCGGGATTCTGGACTCCCACCATCGGCCCCACTGTTTCCACTTTAAATACTGTTCGAACAGTAGGAGAGCAGAGCTGGCACCTCCGGAGAAGAAAAGGCGTGAATAAGAAGGTGAGATCACCTTACACCTGGGACTCCACAGAACCTCCATCTAGCACCCATGCTGGGCTGGAACCAGCACCTCATTTGGGTTCATAATGAACAAGCATTCAAATGATCTCCCTCTCCCTTCAAAGAGCCAGAGCCCGGAACTCACCCTCATGGGCTCATCAGGGAACCCGGGTTTGCTCGGCCTGTCCTGGCGCCGGGATCTCAGGACCTGTTTGGCCTCCTTTTCCGTCAGAATCGGGGAGGCCCCTGAAAAAGTCAGGAAGGGACCTTAGGGACTCTCAGACACACGCATCCATGCTCCGTCTCACCATCCAAGGCGAAGCATTTGCAAGTCCAATTTGGGTCAACGCACAAAAGTTCTTTCAAAGGGACCTGTCCCAAGGACGAGGCGTTCCAGAGGGCTCAGAGGGGAATTTTTAATTGTTTCTAACATGGTTAACTCAGAATAAAAGCATATTTACCTGCTGCCGCCATGGCTCATTCCTCTAAAAGTGGCTATTAATTTAATGAACACGTTTCTTTAAACATATTTTCTTCAGTTCACTGGTCAGTGTGTTTATTGTCCCTCAGGGTTGCTTTGGTGGGATTCTTTTAAATCCTCAATACACTAAATCAAGTTTAAGTTGTTATTAGAAAATTCCCCCATGACAATAAGATTATATTAAACTTGATAAGCACCCACGATCCCTCAAAGAAAATATTATAACTAAAGTAAGTTAAGTTTTGATAATCACACACAAATTCTAAAAGATACTATTATAATAAAAGTATATCAAGGGAATTCTCTGGCGGTCCAGTGATTAGGACTCCTGCTTTCACTGCAGTGGGCCTGAGTTCAATCCCTGGTCAGGGAACTAAAACCCCACAAGCCACGCGGCGTAGCCAAAAAAAAAAAAAAAGGAAAAACGAAAGTATATCAAATTCTGATGATCTCAGATAAACTCTAAAAGACAGTATCCTTGAAGATTTATCAGCATTTTTGAGAATTAGTGTTCAATATGTTTAAAGATTAAAAATATAATTTATCCCTAATTATACCAATTCCGGGAGCCTGCTCTTAGGAAGAAAAAAAAAGAAGCACTGAATTATTATACATTACATATTACTTGAAATTTTGAAAAAATATTTTAAAAATATAAGATAGACTTATTTCAGTTTATCTTGTCAGCACAGAAATAGGTTTCGGGAGTTAATGCTCACCTGAGAAGAAAATCAGTAAGGTGAGAGACAGCACGAGCACAAATAACCTCTTCATCCTGCCTTGATCCCTCTCTCCGCCTGTTGCAGAATGAATCCCCCAGGTCAAAGAGCCAGCCTACTTGAAGAGAGCCACATCCGGCCCAAAGGCTGTTTATGCTCTGACTAACAGCACTCACAGCATGACGCTAAACGCATCTGACGCTAAATTTTCAGTATGATCACGAAAATATTTTCCTCTGAATTCCTATAAATTTTCATCCTGAGGAAGGAAATTATCCTTGTCATCAAACTTTTGGAGCTTGAATTTGACAAAGCAACACATGACAACCATTTCATTTAAATAGATATGTCTATATATACATCATGGAGTAGTTTGTGTTTATCTGTAGCTTCAGTTCATGCTCCTACTGTTTCATTGAGAATTAATCACCTCTCACATTTACATATTTTATGACATTTTTCCAAAACCCATTCACCAAT
The DNA here is from genome assembly GCF_964374135.1 of Grampus griseus. Taxonomy (NCBI): domain Eukaryota; kingdom Metazoa; phylum Chordata; class Mammalia; order Artiodactyla; family Delphinidae; genus Grampus; species Grampus griseus. Next base: position 31,508,502 of record NC_139014.1, on the reverse strand, counting down.
CCATTTTGACCTCCCCAGTAATTTCAGAAATTAGCAGGGAAATTATCAAGGAGCCTAATGAGGGGAAAAATTTTTTTTCAGCTGACCTTGAAGCCAGATAGACCAGGGTTCATGCCCAGGCTTCCCCTCTTTTTGGCAACATAAACTTCGGTCAATCACTTATCCTTTCTGAACTTCAGTTTCCTCTCCTGTACAAAGGAAATAACAGTGCCTACCACGTGGGTGATTAAGGATGAGGGATAAGGGATGAGATGCATGGCTCATCTTCATTTTACAAGTAAGGAATTGGGGTTCAGACAGGTGAAATGATGTCCAAGTTCATACATTTTGCTGAAGTCGAGCCAAATTCTTCTGTTTTTAAAGCCTGGAGCTCTTCCCATTATACCCCAAAAGGGCCTTGTGCAATAAGTCAGTAATACTGTAAGCAGCCTTACTCCACACTTAAGTTTATTTTTATAAAGGTAATAAAATCTCAATAAGCTGAAGTCTTTTTAAATTCAAATCACCAATATATATTACATAAATTATTAAATATATTATAAAAATATGTGTGGAAGGTATGTGGCATTTATTGGGATAAAATTCTCAGTTCAGAGAAATGATCTGATGTTTCTGTAGTTACTTTGCCAGCTCAAAAGAAAACAACCCCCTATCGGTAGTTGCCCAAGTTTATGCTAATGTTGTGTAACTGATATTAAACTTAAATGTTCTGCCCATTCTGCTGGTATAAAAATAGTCTGAACCGACTGTTATCAAGGAAAAGAAATCATGCATTGTTAGCAAAGTTGCCTCATATGTTAATTTGCTCAAAATTAGATGTTTGGTTTTACGTATTCTGTTGCTATTAACGTCCTTCTGTTCTCATACAGTTTTCAATAACTGCGAAATTTTAGGAGCACTATTTTAGCAATATACATTTGTCACATGAAGCATCTTGGTTTTTTATGTGCATTGTCAAGTTTTTTATTCCTCTTGTTCTTTGTGGTTGGAACAAACACTAACTGCACTGTTTTGTTATATCAAATAAACATCTTCTATGCACCAGAAAAGAAATTTATACCTAGCTAGAAATTTCTAATGTATCCAATGTAAATTCAGTACAAAAGTATTTTTTAATTTGGTAACTGCTGTCTATATCAGCACTGTCCAATAAAATCATAATGTAAGTTATGGATGCAAGCCACATAAGTTAAATTTTTCTAGTAGCCACATTTTTTAATAGTAAAAAAACAGGTAAAATTTTTTAAATTATATTTTATTTAACATGAAATATGCAAAATATTGCTTCAACATGTAATCAAGATAAAGTACTAATCAGATATTTTACATTCTTTTTTTTTGTACCACGTCTTTAAAACCTGGTGTGTATTTTATACTTGCACATTTCAAGTGCTCAGTAACCACATGTGGCTAGTGGCTACCACACTGAACAGTGTAGGTCCAGATTCTTCCATCTCTCATGCCACTACCAGAGTCTAGGCTACTGCTACTTCTCACCCAGCCTCCTGCACCAGGCTCCCAACTGGTCTCCCAGCTTCCCTCCCTGTTTGCTTCAATCCATTCTCCATGCAGCAGTAATGATGGTCTTCTTAAAACAGAAATACAAAATATAAATTGGACCTCATCACTTCCCTGCTTACGAGTCTTTCTTTATCTTCCCACTGGGTTCAGAACAGAATCAGAAACCCTACCGTGCACTACAGGACGCTGTGTTACCTGGGACTGTGGTTTTTTCCAACCCCACTCCAATCGCACCCCTCCAGCTCATGCCAATCCAGCTGCACTTCGTTACTTTCAATTTAACAAGCTCTTTCCCACCCAGGATCTTTGCACATGCTCTTCCTCCCTCTTTTAATGACTGGATTCTTCTCAGTCTTCAGGTTTCAATTTGTACTTTCTCTTGCTCAAGCAAGCCTGTCTTTACCAGCATACTTAATGAAGGTTCCCTGCCACCCCACAACCACCATGACTCTCTACCTCACAGCACTCCCCGTAATGGGTAAATGTTGTCTTTGTTTACTTTTTAAAATCTGTCTCCTCCACTGGACCGTAAGCTCTAGGTAAGCTTATGTTACTTTTTTTTTAATATTGTTTCTAATATTCTCCATTTATTTATTTGTTTGTTTGTTTTCGGCTGTGTTGGGTGTTCGTTGCTGCGTGCAGGCTTTCTCTAGTTGTGGTGAGCTGGGGCTACTCTTAGTTGCGGTGCGCGGGCTTCTCATTGTGGTGGCTTCTCTTGTTGTGGAGCACAGGCTCTAGCCGCGGGGACTTCAGTAGTTATGGCTCGCGGACCCTTAGAGCACAGGCTCAGTAGGTGTGGCACACGGGCTTAGTTGCTCCGTGGCATGTAGGATCTTCCCAGACCAGGGATTGAATCCGTGTCCCCTGCATTGGCAGGCGGATTCTTAACCACTGCACCACCAAGGAAGTCCCGTGTTACTTTTCTAATTTAAAAAAAAAAAAGAGAGAGAGAGAGAAAAAGAAAAGGGAAACTTGGGTGGACAGGAGAAGTGAGACTGGAGAAAGCCTGTATCCCACCCTGGGATGTTGGTTCAAGGTCTCAGGTGGAGAGGGCCCCTCAGGTGTGATACTCGCAGGGTCATTCAAATGCCTTTCAGGTGGGCTCTGGAGATATCATCTCAAAAGGGGGAACTATAGAAAAACTGAAAGAGCAAGGTAACCTGATTGTGAGTGTCACTCTGGTGGGGAGAATTCTCTTCTACCTGCCTATGCTCCTTTCTAGGGAAAGTGTCAGCCAGATCAATTAGGTGAGTCAACAGGGCTCACAGTAGAAGACACAATTCCCAAAAAATCCACAAGGTGGCAGAGTAGAGAGAAGAACCTGGGACAACAAAGGTCAGGGGAAAGACACTTCAGGCCACCAACATTCACCATTCCAGAAGTTGCCAAGAATACCAGGGAATCCACTGGAGGTGGAGAGGGGTGGCACTGCAGTGACTCAGACTATTTTCCTAGGATTTTAATTGATCTGAAGGTCCCCATCAGATACTGAGACATGGGAAAGCTACATTACCAATTTGACATTTAAGAATATATAAAGGAAGAGTGCTACCACCCATATCACAGCACCCTGACATAACTGATATTTTCATTCACGTGGGTTTCCCATCTCTTTTAAAAAGAAATCCTTAAATGTTTAAAGATCAGTGATAAAGCCGACACCATCAAGTTCTCAACACCATCACACTGCATACTCTTTCAATAGGATAAGACAGTGATTTCAAATTCTGTGAGCTAAAGAAACTTCAGAAACAAGGGAACATCTTTTTTTTTTTTTCCCTATAGAAAGCTGCTGAATCTGTCTCAAGAGAATTATAACGTGTCCACATTCTTTAGGCCCAGAGCCAATAAAATAAATTCTAACATTCCTTTTTGCAGTTGTTTTCTTTTTTATTATTAGTTTTTTTGGCTCCCTTTCCCACTAGACTATAAACTCTACATTTTTACCATGTACATATAATTGTTGTATACTATTCATAATAGTACCTCCATAAATCTCATGTGTACCTACCCACACATTAATTTATAGGCACACTGTGTGGGCAGATGTTAGGTTTGGGTTAGGCAGATCGAATTATTAGCACCAGTTCTTCACCAGCACCAGTGCACCTCTATGCTCTTCACCATATGACTTTGCAGTCCTGCCCCTTAACTTTGGGCCCAACCACGTGACTTGCTCTGGACAACGGGATGGTAGCAGACATGACACAAACAGAGGCAGGAAATGTGTTTGCAGAGTTAGGGGTACCCTCTTGCATTTTGCAGCCATTGCTACAAAAAGAGCTTCCCCCAGACAGCTGCCATCCTTCAAGCTAGGTCTCAGAATTAACTCCCATGAAAAGTGTCTGCACAGATGTACAGCCTCCAGCAGACCCACCCAGCCCAGTCCAGCCTCACTCAGCTGACCTCCAGCTACCACCACCTGTAGCAGAGCCTCCCATTAACGTGCAGACCCTTAAGAGTAAATGATTATTTCAAGCCACTGAGCTAGGAGCACTTTGTTACACAGCACTACTCTGACAACAGATAACTGATACGGGGGTATAATGGGATGGTCAGCGTGTCCAAATCTGGGTGCTTTGGGGTCTAAGTTAATAATAGGGTCCTGCCAGATACTTCATTCAAAAGTGAATGAATATCTGCTGTGTGGGCTGAGTGATATAATGGTCCAGATTGTGGGCTGCAGAGTTATCAATAGAGCTGGGCTTGAATCCTGGCTCTGAAACTTATTATCTGTGCCACACTGAAGCTGTGTGACATAGGGCACATTTCTTTACTATCCAAGTCACTGTTTACTCACTATTAAAAAATAATAATTCTTATAATAAAACTTATATCTTAAGGTGTTTTGAGACTTAAAAGAGAAAGTGTATGTAAAGTACTTGACAGATATAGTAACTAATACCTGGAAACTATTACTGTTTTATTATTCCTCCTTCTCTGTGAAATCACTCTTTATATTTGCACACCCTCCCCATTCTCAGACACATGATAGAAAGCCTGTAAAAAAATTTTTAATGACCAAATGATATCGAGATTAACCAAACACATCTTAAGATAATTTTATATACTGTTGAAATAAAAATACATCTTTATTAGAAAATAAAATATGGCCCCTTTTAAGTGTGAGTTGCTTTCCCCTGCTCTGTCTCTACACCCCACGCCCTGAGTTTCCTTTCACGTGTCCTCAATCCTGCTATACAAACACACACCTTCCTCTCTGGAGCAGCAATACAATGGTAAGACGGTTTAGCCTTGGACAGGGCCCTTTCTGGCCTGCTGCATGCTTCCCCGAGCAGGCTATAATTTCTGCTCTGGGCCAGGACGTTGGCCTCAACTTACATCTGCCCAGCAGGTAAGGATGGCCAAGGTCTCACCAGGTCCCTGACAGCTATTGCCAGGCTTCTCTCCAGCCTAAACAGGAATGACCACGGCACTGGCAAAGGTGTAGGAATGTAAGATGGTACAAATAAACACATGAGGGATGGAGCATGGACTGAATAACTCGTGAAACCACCTCTAAGGCTACTGTTATATTTCATTGAGGAAAATGGCTAAGGCTGTAACTGGAAGAGAAAAGCTCCAATTCTTCTGGAGAAAAAAATACTGAAATATGTGTTGTTTTTCTCTGTGGGATTTCAGTTGGGATGACAAGCTTGAGGGATTAAGAGATACTCTAGCAGCGGTTCTCAAATCTTAAGGTGCCTAAGAGTCACTGGGAGGATCATCGGACATCTGAGAAAGCCTCTGACACGGAAGATGAAGACAAAAGAAACTACAGGAAAAAGCAACTTGAGGCAATCACAGATCAGGCAAGGAGAGGAAGGAAGAAAATATCTAACAGTATCCTCCGAGAGATGAGAGAAAAATTTTGCTCCCATGAAGCATGAATAGGATGCTGTAAAAAAAGTAAGACTCAGAAAACAAATCAACAAAAAAGTTCTTAGAAATTAAAAACTCAATAAACAGATTCAAAAATAAAGCTATGAAAATCTTTTAGAATATTAGAGCAAAAATGAGAGATTAAAAAAAACTGAGAAAAAAATGTTTACACAGAGGACATTTATCCAAAGGATTTGTAAACTTATGTCCACACAAAAACCTGTACACAGATGTGTCTAGGAGCTTTACTCATAATTGCCAAAACTTGGAAGCTACCAAGATGTCCTTCAGAGGTAAATGGATAAATAAACTGTGGTCCATCCAGACAATGGAATATTATTCAGCACTGAAAAGAAATGAGCTATCAAACCATGAAAAGACATGGAGGAAACTTAAATGCACGTTCCTAAGTGAAAGAAGCCAATCTGAAAAGGCTACACACAGTATGAGTCCAATGATATGACATTCTAGAAAAGGTAAACCTATGGAGACAGTAAAAGGATCAGTGGTTACCAGGGGTGAGGGTCTGGGGAGAAAGGAATAAGCAGAACCCAGATGATTTGTGGGCACTGTAATAACCTGTGTGACACTATAATAGTGGATACATGTCATTATACATTTGTCCAAACCCACAGAATGTACACCACCAAGAGTGAACTCTAATGCAAACTATGGACTTTGGGTGATGATGCTGTGTCAATGTAGGTTTATGGATTGTAGCAAACACGCCACTCTGGTTCAGGATGTGGATAATTTTTCTGTACTTTCTGCTCCATTTTGCTGTGAATCTAAAACTGCTCTAAAAAATAAAGTCTATTTTAAAAAGAGAGAGAAGAGGGAGGGGGTATGGGGATATATGTATGCATATAGCTGATTCACTTTGTTATACAGCAGAAACTAACACAATATTGTAAAGTAATTATACTCCAATAAAAATGTTAAACAAATAAATTAATTAAATAAAAATAAAAAGAGAGAGAACGGTCTAGGAGGTCCAACATCCAGATAACAGAAGTTTCAAAAAGAACACAGAAAATAGAGAGGAGGAAATCAACAAAGTAATTCCAGAACTGAAGGACATGAGCTTCTAGACTGAAAGGGTCCAGAAAACCTGGCAAAATACATGAAAATAGACTCACACCAAGGCACATCTTTGTGAAATTTCAGAACACTGGAGAAAAAGCAAAGATTCTACAAGTTTCAGGAAAGCAAAAACAACTTGCATTCTTGGGATCAGGAATAAGAGTAACGTCAGACATCTCTACAGCAACACTAAAAGCAAGCAGAAATGGAGAACTGTCTTTAATGGTGTGAAGGAAAATTATCTCCAACTTGGAATTCTACATGCAGATAAATAATCAGGTATGGAGGGTGGAACAGAGACATTTGTAGACACCATGCAAGGACTCAAAAAAAAGCTCAAAATGGATTAAAGACCTAAATGTAAGGCCAGACACTATCAAAGTCTTAGAGGAAAACATAGGCAGAACACTACATGACATAAATCACAGCAAGATCCTTTTTGACCCACCTCCTAGAGAAATGGAAATAAAAACAAAAATAAACAAATGGGACCTAATGAAAATTCAAAGCTTTTGCACAGCAAAGGAAACCATAAACAAGACCAAAAGACAACCCTCAGAATGGGAGAAAATATTTGCAAATGAAGCAACTGACAAAGGATTATTCTCCAAAATTTATAAGCAGCTCATGCAGCTCAATAACAAAAAAACAAACAACCCAATCCAAAAATGGGCAGAAGACCTAAATAGACATTTCTCCAAAGAAGATATACAGACTGCCAACAAACACATGAAAGAATGCTCAACATCATTAATCATTAGAGAAATGCAAATCAAAACTACAATGAGATATCATCTCACACCGGTCAGAATGGCCATCATCAAAAAATCTAGAAACAATAAATGCTGGAGAGGGTGTGGAGAAAAGGAAACACTCTTGCACTGCTGGTGGGAATGTGAATTGGTACAGCCACTATGGAGAACAGTATGGAGGTTCCTTAAAAAACTACAAATAGAACTACCAAATGACCCAGCAATCCCACTACTGGGCATATACCCTGAGAAAAACATAATTCAATAAGAGTCATGTACCACAATGTTCATTGCAGCTCTATTTACAATATCCCGGAGATGGAAACAACCTAAGTGTCCATCATCGGATGAATGGATAAAGAAGATGTGGCAAATATATACAATGGAATATTACTCAGCCATAAAAAGAAACGACATTGAGCTATTTGTAATGAGGTGGATAGACCTAGAGTCTGTCATACAGAGTGAAGTAAGTCAGAAAGAGAAAGACAAATACCGTATGCTAACACATATATATGGAATTTAAGAAAAAAAATGTCATGAAGAACCTAGGGGTAAGACAGGAATAAAAACACAGACCCACTAGAGAATGGACTTGACGATATGGGGAGGGGGAAGGGTGAGCTGTGACAAAGTGAGACAGAGGCATGGACATATATACACTACCAAATGTAAGGTAGATAGCTAGTGGGAAGCAGCTGCATAGCACAGGGAGATCAGCTCGGTGCTTTGTGACCGCCTGGAGGGGTGGGATAGGGAGGGTGGGAGGGAGGGAGACACAAGAGGGAAGAGATATGGGAACATACGTATAACTGATTCACTTTGTTACAAAGCAGAAACTAACACACCATTGTAAAGCAATTATACTCTAATAAAGATGTAAAAATATATATATATATGCTTCCCCTGTACCCTTGCTCTAAAAGCTACTGAAGGATGTGCTCCACAAAAACTAGAGAATTCACCAAGAAAGGGGAAATCACAGGACCTAGGAAACAGAAGGTGCAAACAGGAGCGCAGTGAAGGGGATCCTGGATGACCTCTGTGTTCTGACATTGGGGGCAGACGGTCCAGTTGCTTCTAATATTTTAGAAACAACTTAAATAGCCAACAACGGAGTTAAGGTTACATAAACTGTGAACTGTATTCATAGAATGGAATATTATGCAACCATTAAATATAAATTTATAAAAACATGTAAAGGATATTTTGTCATGTTAAATGAAAAATGAGCTAGATAGAGAATATATCTACCATATGATCAAAATTATGTGTACAAAAAGGTTATCCATTGTTTCCATAGAAAATAATGGAAGAAAATAGGCCAAAATGTTCAAACATAGAGTGTCTTTGAGGTGAGAGATGGATGATTCTTTTTCTTCCTTTATATTTTTCTGTATTTCCCAAATGTTCTATAATGGGAATGGGGAGGGGGAATCCTCACTTTTTAAAAGTATATTCTTTTGTTACGTTTCCAAATCTAAACTAATTTAAGGGCTCTGCCTCAACTAGGAGTCATAAAAGACAACGATATTTCCATACACATGAAGGCTATCAGAGGGGAAGGGAAGCTTTAGAGATCTCATCCAACTGTCCCATGTGGCAGATGAGGAACGTGAGGCCCAGAGAGATGAACAGACAAGCACAGGAAGATACAATTAGATGTGTGAGGGCAGGAATCTGATCCCAGGCCTCATAATGCCATCTAGCTGCTCTTCCCATTTCACCACATGCCCTCCCTCAATCTTCACAATCCAGGTTATTAAATGTTTCAGCATTGCCACTCCAAGTGTGGCCTGGGAACCATCAACATTAGACCAGTTATTAGAAATGAAGACTCTCAGTCCTCATCCCTGAAAAAGGAAATAAGAATCTGCTTTTTAACAAGACAGTCCAGGGCACAGTTTCTCAGAGAAGTAACAAAATAAGAGAAATTCTCTTTGATGGTTTAGATTGAAGCAACTTCGGTGACGCAGTTAAAACAAAGTGATCTCAGCCCCAACACTGGGTTTGTGACAACAATCATGTACCTCTGTTTTCCTCGTCTGTAAAATGGGGATGATAAATTTAGCATGGCGCGTGGTAAGTGCAGAGATTGAAGCTGGGGTGCAGTAAGCCATTACAAACAGGGCTAATAAATCCTTCTTGTTAGGCATGTTTCAACAGTCCTGGCACTCTGGGAGAGCTGGGGCTCTTCGCACAGTGCTTGGCACATAGTAAGCCCTCAGCTTTCTGTTTAATAAGTAACTAGCGGGAGCGCAGGTGACAGCTACCAATTTTTTACTTGGATTGTCCTGTTCTATCAGAACATAACACTCTCAAAACTGCCAGTTTTCTCCCTTACAACTTTCAAAACTGCGCCAGCTCCCACCTCCACCAGTGAGGCTGGAAGTCACAGAAAAGGTTAATTTATACTGTGTAAATCATTCATGCTAGAACTCTCGCTCATTACGATGGTTGAAGACTCAACCATCCATCCTCTCTAACGCCCCCACCTAATTGTTACTCCGCCCACTGTTCTCCCTAAGCCGCGCCCACGGGGGCCGCCCTTCCCATCCTGCTCCTCCTCCCCCTCCCCAAGGCCCTGCCGCCGCAGGCCTCTCGGCCTTCCGGTCGCATATTACACTCAGTCCAGCCGCCGAGCTCTAGCCGCAGGCCCCGCCCTCGCCCGCGGCTCCAGTGGACCCGGGCAGCTCCAGCGGCGTCCGCACGACCCCGCAGGCCTCCTGGTGGCGCGAGGGTGCGAGGAAGGCCCGAAACCTGGCCCCGGGAGCCGTGCCACCGCCCCAGACTAGGTAGGGCCGGAGGGGCGGGTGGGGCCGGGGCCCTGGCCCCCGAGGCCTCGCGAGAGGGGCGGGGCCGCGCGGTGGGCGGGGGCGGGCCTGAGGGAGGCCGCGCGGGCCCAGGAGCTGCAGTACGCGTGTGTTTGCTGGGTGTGGGCTAATGGTTACGGGCGCTAGCAGGCTCCGTGCGGCCCACGCGCGCCGTCGCGCCCAAAGAGTGGGCGCCGCACTGGCCTTCCCGTGGGGGCAGCCTGTACATTGTGATTGCGCCTTTCCCGGTGCCGGACGAGGTGAGGAGGCGGTGGCCGGGCCCAAGGAGGAGGGAGGGGACGGAGCGTGACAGCCCTGGGCGCCGCCCCCTCGGCGCCGCAGGTCCGCGGCGCGGCGACCCGGAGGCACTGGGGTCGGGCCGCGGGGAAGACGGCGTGCGTGCCCCTCCTTGGAGAGAGCGGAGCCACCTGGGCCGACGGCGCTTTGGGGATCCCCTGAAAGGCAGGAAGGAGGGCGGGACGGGGACAGCGAGCCCGAGGTGGACCCGCCCGTGTCTCTCCTAGTTAGAAATAGACCTTGGGGAAGATGGAAGGGGAGAAGCGGCCGGCGCCTTACGAGGGCCTGTTTGCGCACGGGCACCTGGTCCTGTGGACGCTGTGCTCGGTGCTGCTGCCCGTGTTCATCACCTTCTGGTGCAGCCTCCAGCGGTCGCGCCGGCAGCTGCACCGCAGGGACATCTTCCGCAAGAGCAAGCATGGGTGGCGCGACACGGACCTGTTCAGCCATCCCACCTACTGCTGCGTGTGCGCGCAGCACATCCTGCAGGGCGCCTTCTGCGACTGCTGCGGGCTGCGCGTGGACGAGGGCTGCCTCAAGAAGGCCGACAAGCGCTTTCACTGCAAGGAGATCATGCTCAAGAATGACAGCAAGGCCCTGGACGCCATGCACCACCACTGGATCCGGGGCAACGTGCCCCTGTGCAGTTACTGTGTGGTTTGCAAGCAGCAATGCGGCAGTCAACCCAAGCTCTGCGATTACAGGTACGGCCTTTGCGGGTACTGATTGCCCCACAATGCTTGGAGGGAGTCAGGATTTCAAAGAGTGGGCGTAGCAGCCTGCTTTGATCTCCACAAATGGCCTCAACTGCCCACTTAGAGGACACAAGCTAATAAATAGCCCTGGTATTATATACAGTGAGGCAGCTTTGCAATAGTCATTTGCCTCGTTGATTCATCTAGCTTACACTCCTTAGCCAACTTGCCCTTTTGGGTAATAAAACTTGGCTCTTAACTTTCATCCAGAGGTCTCTAAGTGCCACATACTTTATGGCCACTGTATGTTATATTTTAGCTTTTGTTTCTATTGTTTAGCTCCATTTTGCATGAGAAAAAATGAAGTATGAACAAATTAACTTTTCCCTAGAGTCTCAAAACTGATTCATCCTGGATGTTGTGTTATGAATGTACAATGAAAACAAGTGTCATTCCAGAGGAGCACTTTAAGTATCTTTTCTAATCTATATTCGGTGCTATAGTGAAATACACTCCAAAAGAACACTCCTTTTGCCAGATGGTCTTTCAGACCTGTAGCATCTTAGACAAGCGACTTTGATTAATCCAAGAATATTTTAATCGCTTTTAAATACACACTGGACAACACATTTGTGTTCTTAAATGTTGTCTGAAAATAGGTGAAGATGTCCTTTCCTCATGTTAGAGGTTGGTAATAAAAGGGGATGCTGCTTTGCAGATTATCTGTTCTAACTCATTTTACATTTGAGAGAATTTGATAGTTCAGAGAAATTTACTCAGTGGTAAAGTAGAACTGGCATCCTGGATTTCTAACCCCCAGTACAGGGTTAGGAATACTAACCCCTAGCCTCTTCTCTGCCTTAAGCCTGGACATCTTCATTGTGATGGGTTTTGTTTCTGACAAGTTGAAAAGTCCCTAAACATATTTAAGAACAGAAATAGAAAGCTGGCATGAGATAGCAAGTTACTTTTTTGATTATATTTTGTTTATTTAAAAATCCTTTTTTTAATTAGCATGAGCATTGTTATATCAACAATTATTTTTAAATCTTATTTTAAATAATTTTATACTTAAGATTTAGACTTTAAAAGTTACCAAAATATATACTTTAAACAACTACAGAGATTTATAACCATTTTTACTTGATATCTTTCAAATTTAGATGTCTTTTTGGCATCAGTGAGAGCTAGGTTACTAGTGTCTTTTTAAAAATTTCATAATTGTCTCCCTAGTTAAGCTTCAGTCTTGGAGAATTGGGATTAGTTGGAAAGAAGGCATGAATTGAATATTGTTTTATTTCCTTCCCTTCTTTGTGTCTGTGCAGAATTAGATTAAAATGGTTTCTATAAATATCTTAACTGCATTTCATATACTCCTTAACAAATAATCATAATGCTCTGATTCTCCAACCAAATGATCTTTCTAGAAATGCATATCTGATTGGGGTTTCTGCTCTGTTTAAAACCCTTTAATTACCCCCATCACTTAAAGTGATGGTCTTTCAGTGTTAACTCCAAGTGCTTAACGTGGTATACAAGGTCCTCGTGCTCTCTGGACCCTGCCTGCCTGTCTAGTCTTATCTACCACCATCTGCATTAAACTTTATGCACCAGCAACATCAGGCTGGTGTGGTTTCCTTTAAATACCCTTTTCATACTACCCTTTTTTTTCTCAAGGCTTAAGTATCCTCCTCCTGGCTAGCTTCTAGGCATCCTTCAAAGATTTTTTTTTTTTTTAATTTATTTGGCTGCGCTGTGTCTTAGTTGCAGCATGCGGGAACTTTTAGTTGCGGCATGCAGGATCTAGTTCCCTGACCAGGGGTCGAACCCTGGCCCCCTGCATTGGGAGTGCAGAGTCTTAACCACTGGACCACCAGGGAAGTCCCTCTAGGCATGCTAATGACTCATCTTGTGCCCTTTACTCCAGGAACACTTCCCTAATCTACTCACCCCTGCCCCCAATTTTTCCTTCTTAATGATGACATCATATCCTATATCTCAGTAGTTCTCAAAGTAAGGTCCCCAGACCAGCAGCATCAGTATCACTTGGAAACTTGTTACAAATGCAAATTCTAACACAGATTTAGATTTAGCACACAAAATTAAATAAAATATTTGTATTTAATACAAAATAAAATGTTTACAATATTTGAGACATACTTAGACCAAAAATTGATTGTTGTTTATCTGTAATTCACATTTAACTGAGCATCTTCCATTTTTCCTGGCAGTGTTAGCCCCAGCCCAGACACACTGAATCAGAAACTTGGGCTGGCAACCAACAATCTTTGCCTAACAGGCCCTGCAGATAATTCTAAAGTTTAAGAACCACTGCTATATTTATGTACTTCTTAAACATGAGCCTCTGTCCTTAATTTTGTGTTCCCTCCTTTGAGCACAGTGAACATGGCAGTGATAGGTCTCCTTTTCTGCCTTCGCTTGTTCTTACTGGTTACTGAGCAGTCTGTTCCCAGCATGCTGGAACTCCTCACCCATGGTAAAAATGGTTCCTTTATAATTTAGGAAGTGTTTATCATTCCCAGGAGAAGAGATCACAGTGTCCTGAAGTAGTATGTATTTTATAATATTCTGATTTATTTTAGCAGATAATTTTATGCAGGATTACAGTCTGCTGTGACCTTCTGTAGGAATGAGATATTTTGGAAAAAGGAACAGAATAAATATTTACAACCTTTAAACACAGACCAGACTGTCCCTCTCTGGATTTTATCCAGCCCTGGGGAGGGCTCCTTCTGTGCCTGCGTCACATTCTTGGGAAGTCTAAGATTTCAAGTGAACTGTGAAGACTGTTCAACAAGGTAGCATCTTGAAGGGCCATGTGACAGGTGGTAACTGATTTTAAAGGCTACAGAATAAGTGACAAAGGACTTTTAATTTATACTCACTGTCATTATTCAGTTTTCACATATTAAGCATATATTTTGTGCCAGGCACTGTGCTGGATCCTATTTTCCCTGTAGGCTTCTTTCTTTTCTGTGTTTTCCTGCCTCTGCCCCAACCACGGCAGAGTATGTCTGCACCTAGTATCATCTTATCACTGCTCCCCACACTTCTTTTGTTTCTTCTAACCTCTATTCTGACTAAAATAGGAAATCAGGTTCTATTTTTAAGTATTCAGTATGTTTATTGAGTAAACCTTTGTTCCTTATAGTGTTCTGTCTCTCATTAAGAAAACTTTTTGGTTTATATTGTATTTTTATTTATAAAAACCTTTATAAAACACTTTTTTATTTATTAAAAAACCTTTTATTTATAAGACCTTTTCTTCATTACACCCCCCTCCACACACACACACACACACACACACACACACACACACACACAGTGATTAATAAAACAGGCTTCTGACTCTTGGAAGGTAATTACATTGGCAGCTTTACTCTAGGCTTTGATCTTAAACTTTATGATGCTGGATTCTAATGTTTATTCATTTCATTAATTATCTGAAACAATGAAAGGATACCAAGTTATCTTCTGGAGCAGAGGTGAGCATACTTTTTCTATAAAGAGCCAAACTAAGTATTTCAGGCTTTGCAGACCATATGGTCTGTTATAATTACTTCACTCTACCGTCCATCATAGTACAAAACTAGCAACAGACAGCACATAAATGAATGGCGTAGCTATATTCCAATAAAACTTATTCACAGAATTAGGAGGCAGATGTATTTGTAGTTTGCCAACCCCATTCTAGTGTGAATTTCATAGATGACCATCTCAGCTTCACATATAATTCTGTTGCCTCTTCCAGCATGCTAAAGAAGAGAGCTATTGTGAACAGGTAACTTTAGAGAAGACTTTTTTTTTTTTTAATAAAACAGTCATACCCCTGCACAAGAATGGCACATAGGGTAATGTTCTGTGTCTTCATAAGGGTAAGTTACATAATTATGTTTACTTGTCAAAACTCAGCAGATGTACATATTTGTACATTTCACCGTATATAAATTTTACACTGAAAGAAAAAAACCTATAAACAAATACTGAACTCAAGGTAATGATATGCCTGCTTGCTGAGGTGTTTAAGAGATATTCTAATGTCTGCGATTTATGTTTAATGCACCAAAAATAAGATAGATTAATGGATAGATAGAAATGAAACAAAGCAATTACAGTTAATATATTAATGTTGGAATATAGGTGGTAGGCTTACCTGCGTTCCTGTAAAAAAAATTTTTTTAATGCAAAAACACTTAAAAAAGCAAGGAACTAATAAGAACCTACTGTATAGCACAGGGAACTCCACTCAGTACTACTCTGTAATGGCCTATATGGGAAGAGAATCTAAAAAAGAGTGGATATATGTATAACTGATTCACTTTGCTGTACACCTGAAACTAACACAACATTGGAAATCAACTATACTCCAATAAAAATTAAATTGTGTGTGTGTGTGTGTATAAAAGCAAGGAGACTATCATTGTGTTTTGGAAATACTTGCTGAAGTATTGAAAGGTCAAATCTCATAATGTCCATAATTTACTTTCAAATGATTTAGCAAAATATGAGTTTATTTTGAAAGAGAGAAAGAAAATGTGGGAGAAAATGTTACTTAAGAATCAGAGTTAAGGGTTGGTTTAAGGGTATTCATTTTGCTATTCTTTTGACTTCTGTGTAGGTTTAAAATTTTTCAAAATAAAAAGTTGGGGAAAGAATAAAGATCATAAACAATCACTCAAAGACATGACTGCTAAAACTAAGTATCAAGACATTATTAGTAATGTCTTATTTTCCCATCAGGTTTGAAATCTAGGTCAAATAAAATACCAATTACAAAATATATATGGAGAACAGGTCTCGATTTTGACTGTGGTATTTCTCAGGAAAAATATAAAGCTGAATAAGGAGTAAGTATTTTGGCTTTACCTTTACAGAGCAAAGGCTGATAATAGCCATCACCTTGGTTAAGAGTCTTTTCTGAAATTTATGAGAACTTATTAAATGATAAAGGTGTCACAAATCAGTGGGATAGAAAAGATTACTTTATAAATCATGCTAGGACATGTGCTCTTTGAGGAAATAAAAGTTGACTCTTCATATCACACTCTATACCAAAATAAACTCCAGATGGATTGAAGCAGGAGTTCTTAGTTCATAGATAGACAAGGTTCCAGGAAGCCTGACACTTTCATGAGATTCTCAGTGGAATCTGTAGCCCCAGAAGGTTAAGAAGCACTGAATTAAAGGCATAAATATGAAAACAAGTGTGAGGGGGGAATAGCTATAGGCAAATATCTAATTTGGAAAGGTAAAGGACTTCAGAGCATGAAAGCATTTAAATAAACCACAAAGGGAAGTACAGATCTGTCTAGCAAAAAATAAAGTACATTAAAAGGTAAATTTAAGAGAAAACTGAAACGTTTGCAATAACTATGACAGAAAAGAAGTTGATATCCTATATAAATTAAAAGTACATGCAGTTATTAAAACCTAGTAAAAGATGAATATAGACCATGAATCAATTCACAAAAAATTATGATATATCCATGTGATATGATATTAATATTCTTAACAAACCGTGTTTTTTAAAAAATACTTGATGGCATAGGACAGAATTCATGATACAATTTCCAAAGAAAAGTACTGTCCAGATATATATATAAAAATACATCATATCCCTAACCTGAAAAATAAACATATAGGGACTGTAAAACTGAGAATAAATACATCAGAAAGTTAAGAGTAACTATCTCTGGATGACTTTTATGTCTTTCTGTATTTTCTAAATTCTAAAGCATAAGCCAATATCATCTAAAATACAGTTTTAAAAATTTATACAAGTAGTTCATGAATACATACTGGTGTTTAGAAACTCAAGCAATACCAAAGAACATAGAGTAAAAAGAGAATGTTCTTCTCATCCCTCGGTCCCATTTTTCTTCCCAGAGGAAACCATTGTGAAATAATTCAGTGGGTTTCCTTTCAGGTTATTTTCAGTAATAATATACTAGTTTAAAGTTAACGGTAGAGCAGTAGGTGGAGGTGGTATACTTTGGCTGCATTAGCAGTCTGTCGCCGTTTCTCAAGCTTAGGTTGAAAGCAAGTGTTAACAGGGTTATCATGCAAGTTAATTTACAGTTTTCCCTTTAACAGATCCTGCAGATAATTGTAATTTGGGCAGTAAATAGGATTCTTGAGTTAATAGCAGTAATTACTTGATAAAACTGAACATCCAGCTGAAAAAAAACTTTAGAAGTCCAAGAGAGTTGACCTTGGGGTGAAAGAGTTTTTATCCGCTTTTTAATTTATTTATTTAATTATAACCATTGTTTTCTGTTGACCTGTTTTTGTCTGTACAGTCAGATTTGCCTTATCTGTGAGTGGATTAAATACTTAGTAGATTAATAATAGAAACCCAGGACCTTTGCCAGCACTATTCTCTGCTTGTTTCATGCATGCATTCAAATGTAGAGGCAAATTAGAACATAAATATCTGTCTGTACTTCAGATGCAAACATATAGATTAGTTTCATATTAACTGCCAATAAGAAGTTGACTATTTTACTATATTTGCTAAAGTGTTCACAGATGGTTATAAGTCAGGCGGTTTTCACACTGGACCCTGAGGAACTCTTTTAAGGACCCAGGCCAATGGAGCATTTAAGCTGAAGGCCTTTAGGCCTCACGAACCTATTCCAGCCAAAGCACAAATCGATAGTACACAAAACCATTGTTCTAGACCAGCTTTGTTTATGTGGATTATATCTACTAATATTTACCACGTTGTAAATTAAAACTGAGAAATTGTTTAAATATTCATTTTAAAAATAACAATAATGGTAACAAAATATTTTTGTGAAAATTTAGTGAGAAGATTGGCATCGTTTTACTTTTTTGGTACATTTCTTTGGTGTGGAAGTCAGCTAGCGCCTCCTATCTACTTCTGCATTCAGTCTGTTGATTTAGCACATATCATATAGCTTCCGGAAAACTCCACCGTATATTTTGGATAGAATGAAGGTGAAATAACATATTATTATTCAAATGATTTTAACTTCAGAGACACCCTGAAAGGATCTTCCCCAGACCGCACTTTAAGAACCACTGTTAGATTAAACTGTCAAGTATGTTCAAAGTTTATTGTTCTAGGGACATCCCTGGTGGTCCAGTGGTTATGACTCTGCACTTCTACTGCAGGGGGCACGGTTTTGATCCCTGGTCAGGGAACTAAGATCCTACATGCCGCATGCCCCCCCCCCCAAAAAAAAGGGCATTAAAAAAAAAGTTTATTGCTCTATTTTCACTGTGCAGATACAATTATAAATTTTTTATTTGCCAGATTTTTTCATTGGTGATGAAATTACTATTTCAGTTTTTTTTTGACAAAAATGATTGGTTTGCAGATGAGTAAGATTGTGGTTTAAAGTTAATTATTGTCTTTGTTTTTTCCTTCCCTCAGGTGCATTTGGTGTCAGAAAACAGTACATGATGAGTGTATGAAAAATAGCTTAAAGAATGAACAGTGTGATTTTGGAGAATTCAAAAACCTCATCATTCCACCAAGTTATTTAACCTCCATTAATCAGATGCGTAAAGACAAAAAAACAGATTATGCAATGGTAATCAGAGTTTACTTTTCCTTATGTAACTGATTTCCAAAAAGTTATTTAAGTCAGTGTATGAAACACAACTGTATGTGTGACAAGAATCATTATGGTAAGCCATAATGCCCTACCCACTTGCTAAAGATGTGCCACAAATTTCGGCACTTGAGTTCTTTCAGGTCTGAAGGGAAGTTGGAATATGTTATATTAGTGGATCCTAAATCACTGAGTCCAAATCACTTGAGGAGCTTTTTAAAAATACAGACTGCTGAGCCCACCTCCATCACCATGTTTGATTTAGCAGATCTAGGGTAAGTCCCAGGAATCTGTATTTTGTTTAAGTCCTCAGATGATTCTGATGAACAGTCGGATTTGGGATTCATGATTATTGTCAGTGAAAAGAAAACAGATTTTCCTCACACGTTGTTCTAAAAGAATTTTTTCGTTTGGAACCTCACGTAGGGGCCTGGAGATAAGTTTATGTTGCACGTTAGATGCTCCCACAGATAATGGTGATCATTAAAGCTGTTGACAATACTTGGCAGTATGTATGTGTATGAAAATTGGTACAAACATCTTTCAGTCTTCATGTAGTTCTGAAGGAAAAACTGTAAAATCTGCATTTATTTCCTGCTTGAATGTCCCAGAGTAGTTAAACTATTTCATTCTAAAACTAAATTGTGTTTTTTCCAAGTTCGGAGTTTATATCTTAAATGTCATCTTTGTCAATATTCCTGCAAAAGAAAGAGGGATGTTAAAATTTAAAACATGTTTAATGTTGTTGTGATACCTTTTTTTAAATGGACAACGCTTATGTATCTGAATTCAATCTGAGATCACAGGGGATGAGAATCACTAAGTAAAACCGTGGAACATCTTCATTAATGTTATATCCACAAGGAGAAGGGGAGGGGAAAGAAGTGGTTAGATTAGAGAAACATTAATTTCATTTGACTTTGGGCTTTGTACAGTTCTGGATTCTTGAATCTATTTCTGAATATCCCATTAAAAATTAAAAAAAAGCTTGAAAATTAGAATTCATCCAGAAAAGGACAGTCAGGGTTAAGAGAGCAGAGAAGATCAATGTCCATTCTATGAAGGGTTGAAACGTGTTGCCTGGGAGACAAGACTAATAAACAATATAATGCTTAAGGTGTTTGAACACAACAGTTATATGGAAGAACAAATGAAATTATTCCTTGCCTCAGGAATCAAAAGTAGAACAATGGCGCTTCCCTGGTGGCGCAGTGGTTGAGAGTCCCCCTGCTGATACGGGGGACACGGGTTCGTGCCCCGGTCCAGGAGGATCCCACATGCCGCGGAGCAGCTGGGCCCGTGAGCCATGGCCGCTGAGCCTGCGCGTCCGGAGCCTGTGCTCCGCAACGGGAGAGGCCACAACAGTGAGAGGCCCACGTACCGCAAAAAAAAAAAAAAAAGAACAATTAAAGTTATTGAAAGACAGATTTTTAACTCAATTTAAGTCAGAACTTTCTAATAATTTGATATAGTAGTGGAATGGGCCGCCTTGTTAGTGAATTCCTTCTTACATGAGTATCCAAGTATATACTGGATGACTTATCTAGAATAATGTAGAAGAGAATTACATATTAAGCAGAAATTAGTTCATTTCTAAGGAACTTTACCATTCTTAGAATTCTTTGATTTTTATATTGTATCGATTGGGATAGTTGTTCTCTCAGCAGATTTACAGCACTGTTGTTATTAAGAAATGAAAAAACTTATTGCTCACCATCTTTGAGATATTAAGGTCTTTTCACTCACATTAATTTTTTTAGCTAGCATCTAAGCTTGGAAAGCAGTGGACTCCATTAATAATCCTGGCCAACTCTCGTAGTGGAACTAATATGGGAGAAGGACTGCTGGGAGAATTCAGGATCCTCCTAAATCCCGTACAGGTAACCAAAGAGAAAACCTTCCCTTCTGTATTAATCTTTTCATTTTTAGTTTTACATTTTCCGTAAATTGTAATGGCTGTTAATGCTTGAAGTAATCATCTGATTGTAGGGAAGAATAATAATTATGGAAGTATTGAGCCATTCACATATGTGGAGAAAGAGGGGTTCTCATGGTGGGGATGTAAGGTGCTGCAGCAACTTTAGAAAACACTTGGACAATTTCTTAAAAAGTCAAACAGGGACTTCCCTGGTGGTCCAGTGGCTAAGGCTCCATGCTCCCAGTGTAGGTGGCCCAGGTTTGATCCCTGGTCAGGGAACTAGATCCCACATGCCACAGCTGAAATGTCCCACACACCGCAACTAAAGATCCAACAACGCCGCAATGAAGATCCTGCATGTGGCAGCGAAGATCCCGCGTGCCACAGCTAAGACCCAGCGCAGCCAAATAAATAAATAGATATTTTTTTAAAACAAGAAAGTCAAACATAAATTTACCGTACCCCCTAGAACTTCTAGGAATCTACCCAAGGGAAACAAAAACATATATCCCACAGACACTTTTATGCAAATGTTCATAGCACCATAATTCATAATAGCCAGAAAGTGAAAATACCCCACTGTCCATCAGTCAGTGGCTGGATAAAACAAAATGTGATATACCCATATGAACGGAATATTCAGTGATAAAAAGGGACTACCGATACATACATACATACTACAATAAATGAACCTCAAAAACATGCTGAGTGAAAGAAGCCCAATGCAGAGGACCCATATTGTATGATTCCATTTATATGACATGTTCAGAAAGGGTAAATCTATAGAAACAGAGAGTAAAACAGTGATTGCTGGAAATTGGGAGTAATTGCACACCAACATTTTTAAATGTAAGAATAAAAGACTCAGACCATTAAGATTGAGCTGACATGCTAGTGGCTTCTATTTTGAAAAACTAAACAACTCATTGTGCAACAATCATAAATGCAGTAACTTTTCTTTCTAATTTGTAATTTTCCCTTTCAACATTACACAACTTAAGGAAATATAAAAATAATTTTAAAAGGAAAAAGAAAGGGGAGTTCCCTGGCTGTCCATTGGTTAGGACTCGGCACTTTCACTGCCGTGGCCTGGGGTTCGATCCCTGTTCAGGGAACTAAGATCCTGCAAGTCACGTGGCGCAGCCAAAATAAATAAATGAATAAAATTTTAAAATAAAAGGAAAGAAAATCACCTGCATTATCTCCACACAAATACATCAGTTGTTTCCAGTTGTCCATGTTCTTTCCATGAATTGTCTGTGCATTTACATGTTAGCATTTTGTAACAATAATCTAGGTAGAAGTTTACATTCTGTTTTCTTTACCTAAAAGTATATTTTTCCGTGTTGCAACATAGTCCTCATAATTGTGTATGAAATGACTAAGAAATAATCAAATGGATATATCTATATCCAGTCTCCTGCTGTTGGAGGTCAAGTTTCTCTCTAAGGTTGTGCCATTATAACTAATGCCACACTAAATATCTTTACACACAGGACATTTTTGTCTTTTGAAATATTTTCCTAGATCATTTACAGAATTATAGGTATCAAGGATCCTTTCACCGTTATGTCATTTTATGCATATTGCAGAATTGTTTTCCAGAAATTGGTACTAACTTGCACTAGTAATGGAGTTTTTGAATCCAGTATAAAATATGAAGCACTAGTTAAAGGTGAACTTAGCACAGCCTGGCTTTACGTGAACAGCAAAGAGGCAGTGTTGTATAGTGGATAAACTACAGGATTGAATTTGTATGTCAGCACCTAATTATCAGAGGAAGCGTAGGCAAGTTATTTAACCTTCCTGTGCCTCCATTTCCTGGACAGTAGAATGAGGTTTACTCGTGCTTTGTAGGGTCAGCATTGGGATGATCCACAGTGAATACAGTCTGGCATAGTGCCTGGCATATTGTTAAAGATAAACGCATTGTAGCCAGTATTGTTATTTATGCATATCTATGTACTCATCTAGAAGGAAATCATCCTCACAGATGGATGACAGTGTTGGATAAAATAATTTTTTCCTTTTCTTTCACGTCTAGGTTTTTGATGTTACTAAAACTCCCCCTGTCAAAGCCCTGCAACTTTGTACTCTTCTTCCCTATTACTCAGCTCGAGTCCTTGTTTGTGGAGGGGATGGGACTGTGGGCTGGGTCCTGGATGCAGTTGATGAAATGAAGATTAAGGTATCCATCTTTAAGACCTACTTGCCTTTCACAGAAGCACTTCTAAGATAACTATACAGTATTGGTGCTTATATTTTTTATTATGCAGATGAATATTAGAAGACATTGCCAATTTTAAATATTGTGATTGAGCAGTTATTATTATATTTGTATCTTTATTGCTTTGGCTTTAAATTTTACCAAATACTATTACCCTACAAATAGTCTGAAGAGAAAAATCAAAAATATATCTTCTATATTGTAGGGACAAGAGAAATACATTCCACAAGTTGCAGTCTTGCCTCTGGGAACAGGCAACGATCTATCTAATACCTTGGGTTGGGGTACAGGCTATGCGGGAGAAATCCCAGTTGCACAAGTCTTAAGAAACGTGATGGAAGCAGATGGAGTTAAACTAGATAGGTAAGTTATACTTCCCCCCAAAAGTAGATTTCTTGAGCTTTGGGAATATTGTTTGGATTATAAATGAAAACTTGTATAGTTATAAAGTTAAATGTAATTTAAAGGTAAAAAACTATGTTAGTTGTACTTATACATGGATACTGGTGTTTTATTTTGTTGCTGTATATTTTGTTGTTATGTAAGGACTGAAGTCATAAATTAGGCTGAGTACTCATTTCAAAACTTACATACTCACTTAAATGTGCTTATTTCTCCAAATGCTATTTTAATAGAACAACCTCGTCTACCAGGTGTCCAGAGTTGATTGGTAATAATTATAGTTAATTGGCAGTTAATTTGGTAATAATTACTGGTTCTTTTTTTAACTTCTGTTTTAGATGGAAAGTTCAAGTAACAAATAAAGGATACTACAACTTAAGAAAACTCAAGGTACGTTTTTAGGGCTGCAGTTTCGAGTGGTCTCAACAAGCATGATGGAGTGCTTCCATTGTGGTGCTGTAGTGGGACACAGTGACAGGTCCTTATCTCTAGGGAGCTGGTTATGAAATAGGCTGGGGGTGTGCCTGGTTCTGCCCTGGTAGATCAGGCTGGAAATATTTCAGGGGAAGTGACCTGGGAGTTGGTCCTTAAAATTTAAATACAATTTAGATCAACAGAGAAAGGAACAAAAGGCTTCCCAGGTAGAGGAAATAGAGACGAGAGGATGCACATCATGGTTAGTAAATAGCAATACAGAGATAGCAGATCTGTATTTTTAAAAAGATACTCTGGAGATAGTGTGAAAATAGCTTAGAAACCTGCACTATGACCCAAAACAAGGGAATCTTAGGATGAGGACAATTCAGAGACGCTTTAGAGGCGGAATTGATCAAGACTCGGCGGCTGATTGATATCAGGGGAAGCGAGAAAAAACGTTACTGCCAGATTTCTAGTTTTTATGACGGGATGTATAGCAGTGACATTAACCAGGATAAGAAAAATAGAGTTTCAGGTTTGAATAGGAAGAAAATGCATTAAGGTTTTGGGCATGTCACCCTTGAGTCTGTGGCCCACTGAACAAGAAGTCAGAAGTGCAAGCTTACTGCTCAGGAAGAAGATTAAGTGCAGCTAGGTTGAGGGGATCCAGGCTGGATTGGGAAGTAAGATAAGTTAAGCGGGGACCAATAGCCTGATTGAGACTGAAAAAGCTGAGAGCCTGAGAGTTGCAGTGGAAGTAAAAAGCAAATGTAATGGGAACACAGGAGTGGAAAGCCTGGGTGCAAAGTAGAGCCATTTAGATGTAGCATATTAACCAGAAATGGAAAG
Source organism: Grampus griseus (assembly GCF_964374135.1). NCBI lineage: Eukaryota > Metazoa > Chordata > Mammalia > Artiodactyla > Delphinidae > Grampus > Grampus griseus. Next base: position 31,484,045 of record NC_139014.1, on the reverse strand, counting down.
TGAAATTTATATCTTATAGGATCAACCTTTGAACTGAAGCTTTATCTCTGGAAACTTCACTGGATAGCATAAAATAACTCTACGCAAAAAGTGAATGCAGAAAGTACTTAATTTTCATAAAGAACACAAAGGCTAAGATTTACATATTTATTATATAACACAGGCTTGGATGGAAGCATAATCTGTTGCTTATTTTTACCCTTTTCCACAGGAATTCACAATGAACAACTATTTTTCTGTTGGACCTGATGCTCTTATGGCCCTCAATTTTCACGCTCATCGTGAGAAGGCACCATCTCTGTTTTCTAGCAGAATTCTTAATAAGGTGTGTTGGATAAAATAACCTTTCCTGCTTATCACCTAAGGTACAGTAAAAATCAATAGTTCAATTATATCTAGCACTCTTTCAACTAGATTGAGATAGAACTAACTTATGGAAACATTTACCTGTTCTGTTTTATGTAAGACTGTCAAATTAGATCCTTAAATGTATTAAAGTATTTCATAACCACGACCAAATTTTTTTAACTCAGAGTTGGGATGTTTTACAGCATATTTCGCTTAGATGCCAACTAAATGGAATATATGAGAGCTTATCTTACTTAAATGGCAAGTAGAATTGGAAATAAATTTAGGCAGGATAAATTTTTGGTGAAGTCATTAATGGAAAACTAGATTCCATTGGCCTGAAAAGACTCTAAAAGGCAGATGAGGTAAGAAAAGGAGCCGTTTGTTTACCGCGCTTTTAACTGGGATCATCTCTGGTTTCTAGTACAATTGATTCCTTTGGTGGAAGTTTTGTCTTGGAATCTTTTTAATGACTTTTGGTGATTGAGCAATAGGATGCAAAAAATAGATACAAAACAGTTTTGTTCCTGGTTCTGTTTTACAAATATTTCAAATTTACAAATAGCTCTCTTTTATTAATACAGTTACTAAGGCAATAAGAATTGCTGTTTATACAGTTGCTAATTAACATCTCAGTGCTTCCATCAACCTTTCTGTATTCAAAAGTGATTATAAAATGTTTGCTAGACTTACCTGTGTTACTTTCATTAAGTAATCTGAAGTACTAGGAAAAGGTGGAGTTTTCTAATTTTAACACAGTATTTCTTTATAAGGTGTACCTTTTTGGATAAACTGGGAGAAAACAGCATTTGAGCACAAACCACCCCATCCTACATTCCCCTGAAAAAATGGGCTAATTAAACTCAGAAGTAATGGTGCCCCTTCTTCCATCTGTATCTAGTCCACTCTCTGGATACATGACTCAACCATCACATCAGGGAGCTTTGGTTCAGTGTCTTTTTCTTGCTTACAGGGTTTCTTAGATTGCTTTAATATCGTATTTTCTGTCCATTTCTCATAGGCTGTTTACTTATTTTATGGAACCAAAGATTGTTTAGTGCAAGAATGTAAAGATTTGAATAAAAAAGTTGAGGTAAGCTTTTTTTTTTTACATCTTTATTGGAGTATAATTGCTTTACAATGGTGTGTTAGTTTCAACTTTATAACAAAGTGAATCAGTTATACATGTACATATGTTCCCATATCTCTTCCCTCTTGCATCTCCCTCCCTCCCACCCTCCCTATCCCACCCCTCCAGGCTGTCACAAAGCACCGAGCTGATCTCCCTGTGCTATGCGACTGCTTCCCACTAGCTATCTAACTTATGTTTGGTAGTGTATATATGTAAGCTTTTAAACTTTTAGGTGGTCTCTGGATTATGAACTTTTTTTTAATGAAAACGGTGAACTTTCTATAAACATATTTTGCTAACACATAGGGAGTATTTATTGTGTACCAGACACTCTACTAAGTGCTTTATACACATTTTCCCACTGAATTCTCACTACAACCTGTAAGGCAGGTACTATTATATTCCCATCTCGCAGAAAACTATTTGAAATTAAATAACTTGCCCACATTCACAAAGTGCCCAAGGATATAGGTAACCAGGATTTGAACCCGGGATTATGTAACTCCAGAGTCTGTTACATAGACAGACTCTGAATGGCGTCCTTGTGAGTTCTCTGACACAGTGCCTAACTCATCATGTACTCAGAGGAAGTTTAAGTCCAAAGTTTAACTCCTATTATGGTTGTGATGTGTCTCTCTTACATACTAAAGCAAAATAGAAATGTATGAGCAATAAAGATAGGATATTCATGATTGCTTATTGCTACAGCACCCCTGACATCACGATATGGCAAAGTTTTATATGTATTTCTTGCTTGCTTCAGAAAAGAATCTGTAATGGTTAATAGCAATGGCAAAGACATTAATACAGAGAAACCTAGAACTACTAAAATAAGTAAAAAGGGGGACTTCCTCCACAGTCCAGTGGTTAAGACTCCACACTTCCACTGCAGTGGGCGTGGGTTTGATCCCTGGTTGGGGAACCAAGATCTCACATACCATAGCTCAGCCAAAAAAAAAAAAGTAAGAAGGGAAGAGCCAAACAATAAACAACTTAGGGAAAGAGTGAAAAAAGAGCCAAGAGGGAGGAGCCTGACTGTATACTCACCAAGGAAGGCTGCTGCGGTGAGGTAGACGCTGAGCTCACGGCACGGGAGGAATGGCGAGGGTTGCCGTAAAAAATGTTGCCTTCTGCTTTATCATATTTCCTTTTTCCTGGGCTTTGACAGCAGGGGTAGAGTGAAGCATACAAGGTAGCACTTTTTTTTTTTTTTGGTCTAATAGTTTATTTATACAAAAATTATTTGTGAAACCACCTACAAAATGCCAGGCACTGTTCTAGGTACTAGCTGTACAGTGATAAATCCCTCGGTCTCACTAAGTTTACAGTCTGGAGAGAAGAAAGACATTTAAATCATATTGCAATATGGCATGAGAAGTGATCTGATAAGGAAAATATGCGGTCTTAGAGGAATATTTAAGAGCAGTACATAACCCAGGGACTGGAAACTGTCTAGGGAAAGTGACTGACAAGGAAGTCTTTCTGGAAGAAGTGACAAGCTGCCGTCTGCAAATTAAATAAAACTTAGCTAAGTGAAGAGAGGTGAAAATTATTCTAGGCTTAGAACAGCATGTGTGGAGGCCCAGAGACAAGAGAGAACGTGACATATTTGAGTGTGTTCAAGCTGGACCATAGCTTGCGGGAGAGAAAGGGATAAGAGAGCTGAGGCTGGAGAGATGGACAGAGGCCAAGATCACAGAGGAACTTGTGACTTGTTAAGGAAGTTGGATTTCATCATGAGCACTGAGTCAAGCCATTGAAGGGATGTAATAAGGGGATAAGTGTCAATCTAACCAATCTTTGAGAGATGAGTAAGAGGACAGTAAAGCTAGAGAAACGATGGGCTGCTGGACTAGGGTACTGTCAGGAATGATGGAGAAGGATGGATACTTAGAAGAAGCAGCATCAGTTGTTTTTAGTGATTAATTGGTATGGAGGGTAAAGGCACAGAAGTCAAAGATAATTCCCAGGTTTCTGGTTAGGCTGTGGCATTGGGGGCGGGGGAGTGCTACTCTTTCTTGGCAAAGTAGATTAGGTGCCACAGTCAGTTGGCAGTGTTTTGTGGGCAGTTAGATTTATAGATCTAGCCCAGTTCACTTTCCTGGACAAGCAAAATAGAGCCATCAGCACAGAGGTGGCAATTAGCAAGATAGAAGTGGCTCAGATTTCAATCCAGAGTGTGTAGAGAAGAGAAAGGAGCCCAGTACCTAGCTATGTGGAATGCCCTCAACGTGAGGTTGGGAGTAGTGACTGAGGAGGAACATCCAGAGAAGTAGTCTGGTTCCCAGAAAGCAAAGGAGGAGAATAATTCAGGAAAAGAGGAAGGGGTCAACAGTGTGAGGTGCTCTTAAAACAGCAAGTTAGATAAAACCTGAAAATATAAGGGGATTCAACAAAAAAGGATTTCTTTGATGACCTTGGTTTTAGAAATTTTCATTTGTTATAATTCATTTATTACAGTAAACATTGAACAGGTGAGAAAGGCCAGGTTACCTGGAGTGAGGAGTAGGAAGCAGTCTTCCTACCAGCTGTCACATCTTATGTGTATGAAAATGGATGGGAATTCTAAGTGAGTATGTCTGGCAGTAGCATACCCTGAAGTAACTTACTCCTTGTATTTCTTTAAAGCTAGAGCTGGATGGTGAGCGAGTAGAACTGCCGAATTTGGAAGGTATTATCGTTCTGAACATTGGCTACTGGGGCGGTGGCTGCAGACTGTGGGAAGGGATGGGAGATGAGACTTACCCTCTAGCCAGGTATGTACATTTGCAAGTGATTTTTTATGTCACTGGTTTCTGTCATTCTTTGTAGACTTTTAACATTTTCCCCACAGATTTTCTTTATTGTATACCTTGTTAATATCAATACTTAATAAGTTGTTGGTCCACCTGTGTTAAAAAGTAATTGTCCTACTGGGGCTGATTTTATTTTATTGCATCACATAATCCATATTTCCTTTGTCCAATTTTAGGCATGATGATGGTTTACTGGAAGTTGTTGGAGTATATGGGTCTTTCCACTGTGCTCAGATTCAAGTGAAACTGGCAAATCCTTTTCGAATAGGACAAGCACATACAGTGCGGGTAGGTGAAATATTGCTACAATGGACCAATTTGTCCATTTCTAAGCCATTGATGTGTAGAAGTAAGTATACGTGCTATACCTTGCCTTGAACCAGTATGTGGTTTACAGCCCATGCTGCTGGTCACCCTCTACCAGGGGTGAGTAGGATGGGGAGAAACAGGAAATATGACCCTCAATCCAGCTGAAGAAATGAAGTGTTCAGTGAAAAAGAATCCCTTAAACAATTGAGGAATAAAG